>NC_133472.1:29912921-30114918 GCF_025370935.1 Choristoneura fumiferana
GACGTGAAGTGGGGGTGAATTTTTTTTCTCATCCAACCAACAACTATAGAGTGTGGGGTATCGTTGGATTGGTCTTTTAAAACCATTGGGGGTTTTCGATTCAGTGATTTGTTTGCGAAATATTCAACTTTAAAATGCAAATTTTCATTAAAATCGAGCGTCGCCCCCCTCTAAAATCTAAACCGGTGGATGGAAAAATTTGAAAAAATTCAGGATGGTAGTAAGTATATCAAACTTTCAAGGAAAACTATAACGGCTAAGTTTGCTTGAGAATTATTAATAGTTTATGAGTAAATAGCATCCTAAGGTATAAAGTTAATTAGTTATAAACGAAATTACTTCTGCAAAATGCTCAAAAAATAAATTTCTTTCTCATTTATGTGACACAGCAACACAACCACACAAAAATGTTATCTGAAATAGTTTAAAAGCTCGATATCGGAGCTCGCCGCCGCGCCACCCGCAGTCTAGTCAAAAGCAATTTGATTTGACGGTTATCCTCACCTCCTACGTTTATATTGAAACTTAGATAAATATTTAGTTTATCGAGTCTAATTTGGCACGGAACTTGCCACCGCGCTACGAGATTGAATGCCGTATTTTTCATTTGTTACTGCACTTTTATTAAAACCATTGAGTGTTGGATATGGATTTAGTGGATTACAATATTGAAAAATATTTTTAAACTAAGCACCACTTCACACTTGCTAATGGCTGTCTACTAAGTATTTCCAAGTAACATATATCATACATTTAGATTATGATTTCTTGCTTCAGCAAAAGTATTCCGCTAAGGTCGTTGCTTATAACATTATAGGTATTGAGTAGGTTCCAAAAATTTATCTTAAAATTTCTATGTTGTAGATTTTGACAATGCGTGTTGTGACGTGTCGTTTTAAACAAATTTTAAACCAACAGGATAATCTTCAGGTATGAAAAGCATGTTAAGACAATTAAATAAAGCAACCTGCATTATTACCTACATTATACTCGTATTACCTTAACAGTGAAATGAGCAGATAATTTTTCCTGTTCTATGTATGTATGTACTCGTATATGCATTGGCTATAGATATCCAATTAACTCACTTAAATTTAAGTCGGTTCATTCAAACAATGGATTTATGTGTCATATTCACACTTTCCGCGAACAGAAACAAGTTGATCCCTAGGCAGTTAGCTATCAAAGACTGCCAGCCAGGATTGTCTGCGGCAAATGTACTTTCAGGTTTTATGGTTTTATGTACTGTGTGTAATTTTTTTTAATGTTTTGTTGGCGATACGGTGAATCGGAAACGTAAGGCCACCGGGCGGGCTCGCCGCGGAGACGCTCCGGTTTACGTTCGGATCACAAACCACTTGTTAAGTAAATAAATACAGCGGGTCTAAAATAAACTTCCCTAATAATGCTTAACTGAGAATGTGGGTGATTGAAAACAAAACACGCCGATAAGGTGGCTCATATTATTTTAATTTCTTGTTACTCATTCAGGCATACATAGGTACTTTATTTCGTTTTAACAAAATTTTGGAAACTAGGTACGTTACGTAAATGAACACGATCAGAATTAAATAATTAAAGAAAAATCTTTTCTTGAAGATATTTTGTTATTGTTTAATTTTCTGGAATATATTTAGATAAAAGTATATTTATTAACTATTATTTATAACTCTTACGAGCGCAGCATTTTGTATGACAGATAAAGAAATGAAAATAACATGATGTGTGGCACAACACTCGAGTCCATATGGACTGTGTCTCGGGCTACCCTTTCTGGGGCCACTATTTTTGTAATGACAGTTTGCAGGCGGTCGAGTCACGTCGGCGCTCGCAGACCGGCGAAAGCCGAACGCCGAAAGCCGAGCGTTGATCGCCGAACGCCGAATGCAGAGCGTGGAGTTCCGAAGGCCGATTTCGACTGACAGATCCGAAAAACGTGTGCGGCTCAGCCGTTTCAGGGAACACTAATTACAGATTGAACTCGAACACTGCATTATGTTTTCGAAAATGCTTACAATGGTTTTACTGTTTGGCACGAGTGCTTACCTATATTGAAACCCGAGCAAGCGAAGGATTCTAGAATTTAAATTAAGAATCCTGAGCGTAGTCGAGGGTTTCAAAGGCACGAAATGCTAAACAACTACAGCCGAGCGGAACACACAATTTTTCACCTCACCACAGCGAGAAAAGTAGTAGGAAGATGGAAGAAAATAAATTGAACACTCTTATAAATCATTTTCAGGTTATGCTAGCTAGCTTATGCCGCAGTGGCTTTTTCTAAATCGCAGAATTCTCATCCCATGGAAATATCTCAAGATACATTCACGTTCTTGTCTCCATATAAAAAATAAAATACTTACCCCCTTATTCATAAAACTTAACAAGCCTATGTTAACTAACAAATGCTTTGTCCCTTTCTAACAAATACAAATGTCGAAGTGACAGATAAGGACAAACGAATTTTAGCGGCATTTTAACTAAAATAGGTTTGATTGTCGTTTATGAATAAGGTGTTTAGACTTTGACTTTATAAAGAAGGAATTTCGCAGTCCAAGTAAGTTCAGCTTTCTAGATCCAGAGTTTGGGTTGGATGTTGATAAGTGAGTTACCTAGTCAGTAAGTACTTTTGACATTTCGTTATGCAAGTAGATAAACCTACCTGTTCAAATAATTATTACTCGAATAGAATTGGTAATATTGACAGTGTGAACTTTTTCCCTCCGGTAGGTGCGTTCTGAATTTGACCACATATCTACTTAGCTATTTGTGGTTATTTTTTGTGAGTAGACGAAAAACTTATGTAATAGAACAAAATGGAAATAAATGTTATCAATTATTTTTTGGTATTAATAAATAACAACAATAATAACAAGAATGAAAACACTAAGGCATTATATCAATGAAATAATTTATGACAAACCTCGTTTCAGAACGTGTCATTGAACTTTTTTTCGAGTGCGTTTCCGAATCTCTTTTCTTTTCATCATTTGATATCTTTTTTTTCTTGTTTAATTCGTATTTTTTTTTTAAGTTCTAGACGCATTTGGAATAATTCCAGAAAGCTGAAATGAGCTTTATTATTACTAAATATTTATAAAATAATTAATTAGCAGATTTAAAATATTACTGCAACAATGTATGACGAACTTTCTTTGTGAACACGTCAATATTCAACGCTTACTTCCTCAATCTCGTATCTACCCAAACAAATCAACACTCTACCATAGTTAACATAAAGATGATTCTAAAGCAATTTTATGTGGCCAGAAAGGTTGTGAATGTAAGCGGTCGATAAGTACGTATTTCCAAGGGGGCACCCGTTCACGATAACGTTCGTATTTTAAAAACTCTTTCCAGCCAAGAGGATAAAAAGCGACTTTCCACGCAGATTTCGAAGAATAAAGAAAGCTTTTTCAAGCTACTTAGTGAGGTGAAATAATTATTATTTATCGTATGGCTTACAAATTACGCTCAAATCACAGCTTTAATTTACACTTCCTAAGGTATTCTTACCTTGTAAAATAGCAGAAGTCTTACAAATTTAGTGGATGAAGTCTAATTGATTATTTATCCTGGCCTTAGACAAGGTAGGCAGTAAGTAGGCTACTTTTCAATCTATAGTCCCATATGGGATCGAGCGAGCCTAACGAAGTGACATTTTGTAAGTAGGTACATGTACTCTACATATAACTTAAATGAAGACTACAATGTATATTTTGAGAATTCCCTTGGGAATATTGAAAAACTCGAATAGTCAATTTAACGGCCAGATCTGATGGGCCACGCAAGCGAAGCCGTGGGAAAAGCTAGTATGCCTGAAAAATATAATAATAAATAATACCCAACGGTGGTTCACAGGGTAGGGTAGGGTAGGTTAGCGTAGGGAATCATTCAACGCCCCAAGGAGATGGAAGTAGACCTAAAGAGCATTATACTACATTTTATGGTGAATGTATGTTAGGATTTCCGTACATGTAAAGGAAACAAAACGCGCGTGTTGGGTTAAGCACAGTGTGGTTATCCGTACTAAGATGCGGCAAATATTCATTATTAAGTTTTAAAGAGCCGTGGTGGCCTAGTGGTTTGACCTATCGCCTCTCAAACAGAGGGTCGTGGGTTCAAACCCCGGCTCGCACCTCTGAGTTTTTCGAAATTCATGTGCGGAATTACATTTGAAATTTACCACGAGCTTTGCGGTGAAGAAAAACATCGTGAGGAAACCTGCACAAACCTGCGAAGCAATTCAATGGTGCGTGTGAAGTTCTCAATCCGCACTGGGCCCGCGTGGGAACTATGGCCCAAACCCTCTTGTTCTGAGAGGAGGCCTGTGCCCAGCAGTGGGACGTATATAGGCTGGGATGATGATGATGATGATGAAGTTTTAATCGACTATTACTCATTAGGTAACTTAAAAAGCTTACTCAGCCGTGAACCTAGGTACATAATAATTTAATGTTTTTAATTAAAAGATCTATCCAACTATACTCGTGCTTTGAGTTTAGACAAGAAAAAAATCATTAAGTAAGTACCACATTACGTGTACCTATCTTATAGTGTAGGTAGCAGGTAGGTATTATAGATATTCTTAAAAAATGATTTTCACAATTTTATTTACTTGTTCGATTTTCAAGGGAATGCTATGAATTACAGACGTTTCCTTGCTTGCTTTTAAATTTGTGCGGCCGAACGGCTCTTGTAATGTTTACCGATAACTCCGCGAGTTGTTTTCCGAGTTGCTTAATTTAACCATAACCGGTCCAGTAATTATAATTTTAAGTTTAACATAACATTTCAAGTCGGTTAATAAGCAACGTTACTTTGATTGTGACAGTTGGTAGGTATCTAATCTATAAAGGTTACCTTCATATCAAATTTCAAGTTTCGAGGACAATTTGAAGTAAGTACCCTATAAGTTTTGATTAATCTCTATAAAACTAAAAAAGTGCATGAAAAATAAAAGGTACCATGTAAGTGAACAATGTTTCCACTGTTGATATTTCATCTCCTCGCAATCGAAGTGAAAAGCAGAGTGTAAAGCTCGAGCATTACACCCATTTTCCCCTCGACGTGTCTATCCACCCTCGCTGTACAGGCTAGGGTGGCTATATGAACGCCTCGGGTAAAATGGCTCGTTTTATTCTCTTGTACAATCTACTATTTTAATGACTGTATCTTTTCATTGCGTTGACTTAGAAGTTTGATTTCACTGCTTCAAGGGTTGGCAGACTTGAGAATTTAATATTAATACAGCTTGATTCCATTAATTGTGTTCCTGAGGAAAAGGGTCTTGACAGACGGACGAACAGACATTGGCGTATCTAGGGTTATTTTTCAGGGGGGGGGCTGACCTAGATTTTTGTGAAGATATCAGTATTATAGAATGAATCACTATCGGTATTTTGAATCGGTTGTCCTGGGGTGGGCACGGCCCACCCGACCCCCCTCTATATATACACCGAACAGACGGACAATAAAGTAATTCTAAAAGGGCTCCATTTTTGCCAACTGAGGCATGGAACTCTAAAAAGGAGAAAAAAACTAATGTTTATCTCACGACACATAGGAATTCCTCGTTATAGTTAATGCTCTTCATTTACAAGAAAATAGCTCAAGTCTAATTATAACTGTTTTACTTGAACTGAACACAAATTAGACATCCGTGACAAATAGATGCGTCAGAAATAGCTCCGCTGACAGTCGAACAGGCGTCGATCTGTTCACATAATGGTCTCGCATTCCATTTTTCATGTTAACTTAAAAATAGTGCCACAGTTAATCTCGAGAAACGCAACGTTCCGTCTATTGTTACAAGATTACGGGATTAGAAAGGTTGCCCGCAAAACTATTTATTGTTTCTACAAGCTTTTATCTAACTTTGTTAGTTTGAATCCAATCGGCAATCGGCAATGCAATCCAGATCGGATTGGAATATGGTCTATATACCTACCTATGTGCATTTCATTTCAATGTATGTGCAATCAAAAAAAGTACAGACATTAAAAATAAAATTAACAGACATAGGAATCCACGGGGCAAAGTTTTGTAACAGTTAGTGAGTTCCTATATCGATAATCTCAATTATCGATGCTTTTTCCCTAAACTAGTGATCACTCGCAAGTTTTTTTTGTAAAGATAAGTTTTTATTAAACGTGTAAAAATTGAACAAAGTAATAACGTAATTCTCTTCTTTTTTAAAACGATTTTTGATACCCATCAATTGTTTTTCTTAATTACAGTCCCATCTACTGTTGTTAAAATAAACGATCAGAATTTGTTCCAAATTTTCGGGCGTTAAACGTCTCCGTCTTGACTGATGAATCCATTTCAGGTGGCTTAATAACAAATTTAATAAATAAATCATTTAAAATATGCTTTGTCTGAACTTCATACTCGTCATCAGAACAATAGGTACTTAGGTACTTAAAAAATACACACTATACTGGGGGCGATTACTATATATGTATCAAATTACTATGTATATGGGTCAAGCATTGATATAGTACCTCACTACCTGTCATAAAATTTTGTCCCATGGATTCCTATGTCTGAAAATAAAGCATTATAAATTAAATTATTAGTAAGCTTTTGCTATGGGTATTATTACATAGATTTGGACTGTCGTAAAATCAATTTCGAAAATACAAACTGAAATATATGCATAGAAAAACCAGAAAAATAAGACCAGCGCTGGGAATCGAACCCAGGTCCACGGCATTCCGTGACACGTGCTATACCACTACACCACCACTGGACAGTGATACAGACACGAATTTCTCCTATGCACCACATATCTTAGCTTGTTTGTTTTCTTATTTAGTCACTTAAGCAGTCTGCTTTTTCTATGCATTTATATTTCAGTTTGTTTTTTCGATAAGGGTTTTACGGGATGACCGTACAAACATTTTGGAATTGAAATAAAAGATCCAAAAAAAACAAAAAAACATTTGTAAGTAAAATCAATTTTAATTTTAATTTTCTTTTGCTCACTGTATTCTGTCAAATCACGTTACTGTTCTATAGTATAATTATAAAATAAAACGCGGATATACATACGTTATTAGGTGCAAAAAGGTGTAGTAGGTGCAAAAACATGAAGACGGGGTGATTCAAACAATTACGCGATCTACGTAATCCACGTTACGTTTTTTTTACGTAGCGAGGTACCTATATGAAGATACCTAATAATACCGCAAAAGTATTTACTGCTTTTAAAATGTACGTATATTTATTATAATTTGATTCGATAGCATTGAAACGTTGGTTAGGTATTCTGTTACATTACATACAGCTCTACATTTTGTACTTAGTTAAGTACTTACAATATTTATTTCTTATTTACTTTGCTTGGGCTTAGTTCCCTGGAGAACACTTTGCCTTTTAGCAATGCAATGCAATGCAATGTTCAATGTCGACATCATATATATTGGTTTATTATTTCACCGGTTTCCTACGTGCGTGCCTACACACCGCACAATCAACGACAAAAGTAGATAAATCGAGAGGTAGTTTTGAACATTATCGTCATGGTCAACATTGTATTCCACATTCGTCGTCGACTTTGCCCTGGAGTTAGTTATACAAATATTAATCCACAAAATGGAGTTCCGACTGTTTATCTGGTAATAATACCTCGCTGAGGCCGAGCCAGCGTGTACGTATTAACCAGTGTCGAAAAAACTAACGAGAGCAGAGTGAGTTAGTTCCAATAAATCGAATTAGAAAATATTTGTCGAAGGGTGGGCTGTGGGTATTTAAAGAACAATTAGTCGGCGGCTTCTCAGCCCTCAGGGCAAATATTTGCCTATTCCCGCCAACCCTCGCTCAGGCAGGGCCGCCCCGGGCGTCGCCTCTGTCGCCGCGCGCCCAGCGGTTGACGGATGAATGTTTGCCCACTCTTCCCTTCCCTGTTCACGGCGTATAGATGCACTTCCCCTCGCGACAGGGGCAATTAACTTGTCTTAGGTATTCGCAGGGTGATTGACGATTGATAGATATATGTACAATTGAATGGAATGAACGTAAACGATATAATTTTTAACCGACGTCAAAAAAGGAGGAGGTTATCAATTCGGTTGTATTTTTTTTATGTTTGTGCCATCAGCCAAATATGTGGTCTACCACCCTAAAGTTGAAAATTATTTGCATGTCATAAAACAATCATAGTCAATAGACGTGTCTTTCAGCTTGAAAGTTCGACTTTAGCGACATATTAATTTGATAGGAACTTGTTTAAAAATTGGTAGACCACTTATTTGGCTGATGGTACCTCAGAACTCCGTCAATTGTGAACCGATTTTAATTTTTTTTTGCGTTCTTCTGGGAATGTGTTCAATTAGGTCCCATAAGCACCAAATCAGGATCTGATGATCGGATCTTAAGGAAATCAAGGGAACTCTTCAAATGTTCTTGGGACACCTATTGTAAATTTGATATATTTAGTAGTAACTCGTACATTTGCTCTTGAAAATCAGAAAATCATCATTTGGTGAAGTGGAACAGATGATGAAGACCACAGTTGACCATCGGAGTTACTACTCAATAACAAGTATTTCAAGGGTTGAAATTTAATTACTTTGACACAGTTGCTAAGCAATTTATGCTCCTCGTAATGCACCTGGGTGGTGAAGCACCAGGACTCCTCCCTCAATAATGAACGGCTCTGCATCGGAAAAAGCAATCTTTCGTAGAAGGTGACGAGCAGTTGATATTAAACTATTGTATCTTATATTATCAACACTAAAAAGCGTGAAAAAAAATTTTATAACAAAGGAGTGATTGAAGCCTAATATAAAGTGCGTTGGTGAGGTAGATGATTATATGTCCACTCCTGCTGGCTCATGCTGAGGCACCGACTTCAGACTGGTAGAAAATTATTTTCATGTTTCTTTGTAGTCGGTTCAATTTTTTTGTTATAATATTTTTTTGAAAGTACAATCCTCTTCGCATGTCAGCTGGATAGAGGAATGTTTAATATCAAGTACATAGATTTCAAGAAATTAGCACTCAATATTTATATATTTTTTATAAGTTACTCTTCTTCATCTGAGAAGTTACTCTATGTGATACGACCTTGATACGACGCTCTATCGTCGTATCATTAGCTCTACAGAATGAAGTACAGTTTCAAAACATTGCTTGACAACATGTCATTGTAAAACAGTAGAAGTTTATTTGCTTTGTCTTTGCGTTAAAACTGCACGAAGTTTTAGGATAGCTGACATTCTTTATTCCTGCTGAATCACAGAGATTAGTAAACTGACAGTGTTTTGATTTCGATCCAAATAATATCGTGCTGGTTGGACATTAATACGATTTATTTAGCTATCACTTATTCACTTCAAAGTTTATAATTTGGCTGTGTTAACAAGACAGTTTCACCGCTGTCTGAAAAAAAAATGGTGCCAGGTAAAGAATAATCTACCGAATGAAATGAGCGTTCCGCCCCTTCTTGGGACGATGGAATTAATGTTACGAGAATTTATCTTGATATTCCAATTTGTAGTCGATAGAATTGAGTCAACGCATTAGCAGCTAAATAGAATCAGGTTACCAAAAAACGCGATCACATAATTAGTTAAATGAGCGCGTGTCCAGGACGACCTGGCCACCGCGGTGCTCGTCGCCGGCGGTCTCGCCCGTACTTACAAAAATACCAGAATGTAATTAAATGTGGATAACTTGCGCTTTATAGACGGCTGCGCACGCGCTGCCCGTGTTTGTTTAGTTTGTTATAGACGTGTTTTTACGCAATCTGGAAGTCGTAAATCGTTTCACCAAATTATGTCGTTCCCAAGAGTGAAGGTGCAGACGTTTTCGGCCTGGAAAAGTATTTGAACAAACTCATAGTTCCTGCTTGATCATAACAATTATGTATACGATTCCCTAATCGTATTGATCACGAAACCGATCATGAGTAGTACACAATTAAAAAGCCGACCAAAAATCTGTAAGCCGCTAGAAACTCTTACATACATAATACCGATGTCATTATTATTTTATGCATTATAAACTACTAGCCCACTGACTACTTATAAACGGTTAACTAAAATATTAATAGCAACCGATAATTACCAAGCCGGTTTGGTTATTATAGCACTTATTTGGTGATAGTGAAGCCGGGGAAGCCTAGTGGTTTGACTTATGACCTCTCAAGCAGAAAATAGTGGGTTCAAATCTCGGATTCGCACTTGTGAGTTTTTAGGATTCATGTGTGGGAAAAGTTACATTTGAAATTGCTGTACTGCGCCCAGCAGTGAAACGATGCTGATCACCATCTCGGCTTAGGTAGGTACTACGTTTGGTAATTAGTTTGAAAATCGAATTTACCTATGAAACAAACACCAAAGTACCAATAACGTATTACATTAGCTACCCCGCACTTAATAAGACAGCAGAACAAAGTGCCATTTGGCATTTGTGCCGCTCATTGTTATTTCTCACGTTTAAAAGGCACTGCTGCCCCAAAAACAAATTATTGAATCAAGTTCACCATTTGCACAAAGGCAGCTTAAAAAGATAGCTACAGTATAAGTGAGCAACAATTGACAGTTTGCGTGGATGCCGGCGGCGTCCAAATTCGAAATTGAGTCTAAGGGTAATGTGGCAAATAATCCCGCTCGCGCTCCCGGCCGCCGCACAATGCCGGGATCACTATAATCTGCAAAAACTAACAATAATGCATTACCAACTTACTATCTCCCACTATGACCCTCAATCTAAACAACAGTCAACCTTAAAGCGGGCGCAACAGAGCTGTATACCATTTTGAGACCAGTTCATTTACAGATTGGGACTTTTTTACGAAGCCTGCAGTGTTTGCGATTTAGACGTAACATTCTACGCATCCCATTTAATTCAATTTGTTAACAATAAGCAAGTATTTTATTTTATATTGTTGTTGGTGGTCTCTGCATTTTGCAGGTACGTGTTCTTCGATATAGACCTTTATTTTTCGTCATTTAATTTGCTTCGTGGGTTCCTGAAATCTTGTCGCGTAAGAATAAAAAAATGAAGCTCCTGTTCGTAAAAAAAGTTGGTATGAAAAGCGACGATTTTTTTTCAAATGTTGTTTTATATTCCACACAAATAAGCCGGATAATCAACATGATGTGATGATCTGACGTTTGGGTAGCAAAGCAATACCTTACCTACCTGTAAAGTCTTTACGATTATGTCATGGGTTCTACAGCGCAAGCTATAAAGCCAAATATTGTCTCGGATAGTAAGTAGAATTGAAGTAAAATAATATCACTACACTGTAGAATGTGGATCGACAAGCAAATGTATTATTTTCACTTAAGTTTCTTAGTTGATAAGGGAAAGAAATAATTTTTCATCGACGTGCTTATTGTCTGACCTGCTTTTTTTCGCCATATTGAAGGTCCACGAAATAGCTGTAGCTATTCCACGCTCGGCGGAACTTTGAATTTTCCCAGAACAAAAAATAGCCTTATCCGAATTATCAGCTGAAAATAGGCTGTTTGTTAGTTACAATTTCATTTGTTTTAAGGCTAACATGATTTCCCGTACTCGGGTAGGTACCTCAATCTGTGTACCTACTAGACTAGGTAGACTTTTTGAAGCCACGATCGGTTAAACTTTTTAGATAATTACATCACTCATAATTTGCCTTATTTAACGCTTAAACGACAAACAAGTGTGCCTCGTCACTGAACAAAAAAAATGCAAAAAATGTAACTGACATGTCATTTTGACACCATTCATCCCGTTCCGGACCTCCGGACCCGCGTTTTTTGCCCATATTTGCTGTCAAACCACAACGATACTGAATACGCCAAATACTTCTCTATGTACTTATCAATACGACTCAAAAAAGAAAAAATATTGACAAAAATAAGTTTGTAAGCGTACTCGCCAACATGAAAGATTTTTCTCAGCAATATTTCTTAATGAATCCCTTACGGCACCATTCACGTCATCAGTTGAGTAAACAAAGACCTTCGTCAAATACGCGGCTTAATTTTCATCTAGTTTCGATAATTTCTGGCTAATAAGAGCATTTTAGCCGCTGCGTTTTTTCCTTTAATACTACATATCAATAGTTACTTGGTATAAATGAGGCATAATGTGACAAATAAGTATTCTTCAGAAAGATATGCTGAATTATGGTTTTTTTTCAGTCACGGACCGACTCGCACGTGATAAGCGTATATTAATGGGCACGAAGTGACGTCGCTTTTGCGCTTTAGTGTTTTCTGTTTTATGAATGAAAAAAGTTGGCTACTCGTCTATTTTAATTTTCAATTAGAGCAAGCGCTAGAGCGTCGCGTGGCGTCGCCCACGGCAGACAATCAATAGGCGACAATGCGTGGATTAGTGCAGGTCCGCCCGCATTGTCGCCGCGCGCTCACGCGGCGCTATCGCGTCGCGCCACGACCACCCCTTTCCCCATCTCCAATTCCACAGCGAACGGATCAGCATATTTTACATGCCTTTGTGGTGTTGTTAAATTGAGACTGGTATCTGTAAATTAACTAGGGATGAGACGGCTATTGAGTTAGAGATACTAACTTTTAATTTATTGCGGCGAAACAAATAAACATAGAAATGGATATGTACGCGGGCAGTGTTCGCGGGAAATGTCCAAGCCAACTGTGTCGGGTAAAAAGGTAGTTTAACTTTCATGCTTTTGATAGGTACCGTATTTACGTATTCATTACTCACCGTTTATCTGATCTACATTTACAATAAGTTTTTACATTATTGAATGATCTGAATTCTGATCTACAGTCAGTAGATTGATTTTTGAGTTACTCTGTATCCATTGGTAATTATAAAAAATCACGTAGGTACTCGTATTAGAATATAACAATAATTTTCGAAAAATGAACCATATTAATTGATTACAGACGTATTTTCAATCTACTGCTCTATTCAGAGACGTCATCAGTCAGGCAGTGATTAGGAAAAAACTTCGTCTTTTAGAATGGTGCCCTCTTGCCTAAAATTAAATTGACTTCTTCGAAATTAATACTGTATAGCGGATGTTGGTTTGCGTAAGTGTCATAAATCCAAAGTCGGAAACAGGATCTTGATTTCTGTGACTCCTGCGCATCAATCCGTCCTCGCGCGCTGGATCAAACGCCAATGCGAATATGCCGCCTGCCAATGACGACACCTGATTCAATATGCACGAGGGATCAAAGTGTCATCAAAGAACTCATCAGCAGAATAACAAATTCATTTAAAAAAATGTAGGTATATTAGGTGTGTGGAATTCTCTTTCTTTCTTTGTTAGATGCGGTAGAGCCGAGCCGAATGAGGGTTAGTCGTAGTATTAGCTGTTTCTGATTGGGGTTGTTATTGCATATACAGGGTGGAAAGATCGAATGCCACATGGATGGCAACTACCTTAAATATTGGAAATAGAACATTTAGTCTAAAGGAGACTTTCTTTTATTTTTAATAACAATACATTCTGCATTTATGGATTTTTGAAAAATTGTTTGTCTTAATCAGGACTCGAATCAGTCAAATGCGACATAAATAAAATACCGTATTTTATGATGCAGATCGAAAGGGTTACTGATAAGGTTCATTTATTTCGAAATAACATGCACAATCAAAATTACGGAAGGGCATGAAAGTTAACAAATTGTTATTCGTAATTACCTTTTAATTTTGCTTTCACCCGTCATGTTCAACTTCTACTCGTCCAGCAGGGCTACTACGAAACTCGAAACTCGAAGTTCGGATCGTACCGTCCCTCTCGCTCTCGTATTAAATAGTACAAGTGTCAGAGGGACCGCACCACACGAACTTCGAGTTTCGAGTTTCGTAGTAGCCCTGCAGGATGGCTTACTTACTGGTTTCTGCAGTAATCTATTCCCTCCCCATTCCTTTCTATCTATTTCATAATTCAGTTTGAGTTTTCCAGCAACAATTCCTGACTGTGGTTAGAAGGTGGCTGAAACATCCCTCGGCTTTAACGACAACATTTTAATTAATCACTTTTTTATATTGATGGCTTTTCCAAAAGAAATATAGCGTTTTGGTTTATGGCGTATAAACGTTTTGGTTTTTCACATTACTGAATGGCATGTAAAATAATCTTAGTGGTATGCGTAAATAGTGGTATGCGTAAATAGTAGATTGTACAACAAGAGCGTAAAACAAGTCATTTTACCCGAGGCATTCATATCGACCGTATCTATCTAGAAGCTATTCATTTTCAATACCAAGGAGGTAAAACACAAAAGTCCATTAGATAATCCTGGGTTCACCTTACTCAGAATCACGAGCACTATTGATTTTGACGAAGAAATAAAAACATCCCCAATTTTCTATAAATATTTTGTGTCCATTTCGTAACGATCCATATAAACTATATGAAAAAAAGTTACAAAAGTGCCAAAATAATTAGGGACACTTGTTTCCTTCGTCTAAATCATAGTCCTTGTGATTCTAAGTAAGAAGAATCCAGATTTACCATATTCTGAAAAAAAAAACCTACTACTTGACCTATAAGCTCCTTTAACTTTACTATATTTCCTGAACCTTAAACTGATCGTACTTTCTGGTAGGGCATTTAAGTATATTATTAACAGAACGGAAAACAATTCAGAAATACCCTTGGCATCGTGCTTGATTAAACAACATTTTTCTGGGAAAACTTGAACGTTACAAAAAGGTGAAATTTTATGAGAATTACGCCTTGAGATTTTAAGAATAATAATCACTATATTTTTTAAAGGTTCACCGTTTGCTCTAAAATCTAAATGCAGGATAACTGAAGGAAGCGTTGACAACTCCATTCCTTGGACTGCGACTGCGACTTGGACTGTGAACCTGCGTACTCGCACTTCAAAGGAGCCGAGTTAATTGAGCAACGCGGTGGAAATAAAATACTGGCCGCTGCTCCCCTTCATGGTGTGATTGACGTCATCGCGCACAATTTATTATGACACTTCACTTTTTGCTTGCGCTCATACCGTGGTAACAGCTATATTAAACGGGCTAAATTAAAACTGATATACACAAAACATCAACTGAAGAATACTTTAGTTAAGCGTGATAACTACTTCCTGATTCTGTTATTGTCACAATCCAATCTTGACCTAAAAGGTATTCCTGCAAATTTGTAATAAGTACCTTCGCAATCATCAAGAAATATGCATTACTTAGGTTAGGTGCGAAAAATGTGTCGCACGTAATGCGTAACTTCCTTTTTATACTTACCCACTTCGTTTTTTAGAATAAGAAATAACTATAGGGCTGTTTGCCCTATAGTTATCTGGACAAGTTTTGATTACCTATTGAAAAACGATTAAAAAAAATACTGACCGGTATATTTAACTACCTGCACAGGATGTATTTTAATTCTTTCGGAGTATTTCAGAAAGCTTATAAGAATATAAATAAGTAGGTATATTACGCTGTTATTTAAAAGATTGATTACTCATATCAATTGAAAAAAAAAGTAACGGTCATTGAAATTTCGAAACACCTTCTTGCAACCCTTTTTCAAATTTTTCTAACCTAAATACTTTGTGACGGTGTACCTACTTGGCGCTCTTTTTTTATTTTGAATTTTCAAGTTCTCGTACAGTTTGCCAAGTTTCCATTCAAAAAAAATTCATTATTCGTAAAGCTTCGCGCCCCACTCCTCGTCAAACCCAATATTTCTGAAAGAAAACACCATCTTTTAAAAAACCGGTCAAGATACTTTCGACGGTGCTTCAATTTTTCTGCTATTTTGAGTCGTACAGCCAGTCTGTTTACACACACAGTAATATTGATTTATCATACTGTTTAATAACACATAAAAAAGCTGATTTATCATGTTATTGATGTGATAAGTTGGAGTCACTCGATTCGCTTCCTCCCCGTTCCCCGTCGGCCGGAGAGCAAACAGCTGCAATTTGGATTTAGCCTCCACGCCTAATTTCGGTGGGTAGACTTATTTTAACATTAAATACACACACAAATATCCCTTATATAAACACATCGCCCCATAATACAGGCACCGCAGAAAGAAAAGCTTACTTGTTGAATGTCAAATTGTGCTCCTATTATATCTGGGACAAAGTAGACTTTCCCGCGCCGACGCGCTTAAAGGATAATTGTATTGTTTTCCTTGCACACAATTTGTTATAGAACATCGGTTTCTAAACTTTTATTACTACGAGTATACTGCTACACATAAGCAAGTGATCGTTCTTGGAGAACGAGTCGATGTGTTCCTATTCAGGTTCACTGTATCTGAATTTTGGTCATAATCGTAAACATTGGGGTACTTACGTAAAAGAATAATTTTAGAAAAATGCCCGAGTGCCTGAAATTAATAGACATGCATACTTACATACGCTTGAAAAATATAATGAATTGCACTGAATGAACGAAACATGTCAAAATTAAATGGTCAAACTGTTTCAGAGTTGTAATTTTTTTGCTGTCGTCATAAGTTTGGAGAAAAATGTGCGTTGTCCGATAGTGGTTTAAACTATGAGGTCGGGTTACGTCGGTACTGAATAACCTCAGCGCAGTGCAATGTGGCGAGCACATGGGGTAAGCCAATGTTTAACAACGTTAGCCTCTAACGAGCCCTTACCGCCGCGCCGCTGCGGGCTTACACTGTTTACGTCTTCGAGACATTACAACATTATCACGGCTCTTATGGAACTGTCGATAGTTTGACAATAATTTTACACGTTATTTAAATTATTTTGGGTCGCTAAGGGGGTAATATAAAAGTATACATCTTCCTGCTAATCTGATACTTAAGTATCATCCGGATTTGTTTTGAGAACTTACGTATTTTTCATGATTGTTATATCTAGGTGGTAAAGTACAAGTAAATACCCTAGTATTTGACATGCTAGTACCCAATAGATAACATCCTGTATTACTAGTCTTGCTAATGACGTAAAATTAAAGATGGCAATTATTTAAACAGTAACCAGCACTCAAACGTTTACCTAAATTGGTCATCATATAATTTAATTGCGAAGTTTAAATCCTTGATTTAATCTCCAGGAACGCTGATATTTCTCCAGAACTCGGTTAGCTTAAAATACAAACTAAACAGATCGGTGTCAGCCAGCCACTCTCGGGTCTTGACTCGTGTTTATTTGGACACATCTTTTCGATAAATAAAACAATATTTATTTTATGTATCTCCTCAGTCGATAACATTCAACATAGTTAAAGTGTTTTACAAAGTTTCGAAACAGTTTTTAATTGAAGAAGATTGTTTTAAACTGATGTGTCGTTACTTTTTTCGGCAAAATGAGTCCACAAAAAAACTAGTGACTTGATTGATATTTTTTTCCGAAAACAACTGGGCAATTCATCACATCTCATTAGACATAAGTAATCAGAAAATTTCATCCACCGCACCTAATTTTTACTGCAGTTTAAAATAAATGCATTAAGTACCTACACAATCATGCCAAGCTGAATGTAATAAAATTTATCACTAGCAACGTGAAGTAGCGAGCCTAAGCCGCGGTTAAACTTAGTGCCGTTTGTTTGGTTAAGGCAAAGGCGTGTGACGCAGCCGCCTCCGGCAAAGACGCAGACTGCGAGCGGCAGCGGGAGCGAGCGCGGGCCCCCGTTAACTCGCGCGGGTGCTCGGCGCGAGTGCCCGCACAGCGTGCTTGTTTCATAACATCTGATAGAGCAGAGCTGTGCGTGACGGGTGTCTCTGCTCTATTGCAATCAATGAAGGTTTTCACAGAAGCAAATTATCGCTAGATGGCGCTAGTCCGTTTGTCGTTTGCTTGCGATTGGCTCATTTAGTTATTTAACCAATCACTTGTGAAAACCCTCATTGAAACAGCACGCCGCGCGGGCACCCGTTTAACGGAGGCCTTAACGATGGCGGCACAGTAAGTAGCAAGATTGAGCAAGATAACTGCACCATCATCGTATTACCTACTTAACTAAAAGTCGTTACATTCTTATTGGGCAGCTCAGCTCAGCATAAGCTCGTTCTTTGCTACCGACATCCAGTGCACCCCGTTCCTTGGTCACATAAGACATTAAAAAAAGTATTTCAATAAAACATTTGAATTTCACTGTTCAGATAAGATTAAAAACAAATTTTTTTTGTTCATAATATCATATCGGATAGCCGGGTTAGTTCAGTTTTTGCCACGTTCATGAGACCTCCGCCGCACTGGATACATATAATATGTATTGTAATCCGATGACTCTACAGGAAGTAAACCATGTGTCAATCGAATGTAAAATACTCGGTTAACCTCGTAAGACCCACGTCAAATTTTGATCATTAGAATTTGAGACTTAGGGGCTGTTTCACCACCCATTGATTAATTTTATTTGGCGGATAAATGTAATGCCGTCTCCGTCTATTCGAACAAAACCAACAGAGATGTCATCACATTTATCCATCAAATAAATTTAATCAGAAACAGGGGGTTAATGTCAATTAGTGAAGTTGAAAATAGCTTTGACGTATGTCCTAAATTTAGGTCGTTGGGCCTTAACAGGTTAAAATAATCCTGATGCAGAAAAAAATATAAGTTTTTAATTCATTGCATTATATATATGCATTGTATGCTAACAAAACTATGGATTCTTTGTGATCTGAAATAAACGATTTTACTTATGAAATATATTATTTTTTTAGTATAAATCAGCAACTTAAATTATATCGCAAGAGTGCAGCCGCCTGCATTAAAATTTGCCACAGCGGGGCATGCAAAAATATCTGACACCTACCATTGGCCCTAGAGATAGAGCCGTATCCAGTATCAGATATTTATGCACGTTTTGTTGTGTCAGATATTGGTACTGGTGGGTGACTTGACTATGATGTTGATCGCTACTTGTCAGTCGCTTGCGCCGCAGACCAAGCTCAGTATAAATCAGCAATTAGCCGCGACGACACTGCAACAACACTGCCACGTGCGCCGGCGCCGATGCAACCCTCGCGGCAGATCTTAAGCCAATTTTTATCATACCTTATTCTAATCTTTATGATCATGAGTCAGTACGCTTCTGTCATGAAATTGATTAGTAATAAATAGATTGGGTGCGTAACGATCGTTATAAAAACTTTTGATATATTTTCACTGGATATAACGATTAAAGGATATAATGCGCTTTTGATATAACAACATTTGATATATTCTCATGTAATATAATTATCAACAGATATAATGAACTTGTAATATAACAACTACTAATCTATTACATGGGATATAACTTTGTGCGATATAAAGCTCAGTTGGTATAATGTACTATCGGCATAATCTGGAATACTTACTATGATTATTTCTTACCTATTTTACTGTAAGGCAGGTTGGTGTCGGTACGTAACGAAGGATATAACAACAATTGATATAATGCAATTTATCTTAAAAAACAAACTAATTTCTATTGTTATTAATTCGATTTGATGTACTTTGGGTTAGGTTAGTTTACGACGACGAGCGAAGCGAGGAGGAGTAACGTGTTAGGTGGAACTGTGACCTTACAGCGCGTGAGCCGAGCGAGCGAAGCGAGCGTGCCGCTGCAGCGGCCGGCGAAGCGCCAGAACTGACTCTTTTGTATAATACTATAGTTTTTTTTAACAAATAAATAAAACAAAAATAAGTGCATAATTATATTCCTTCTAAACAGATTGCAACCGAAAAAAAACGTACAAAACATTATACCACTAATACTTATATCCAATATACATTATATCCATTAAACGTTATATCAAAAATGTATTATACTATTTGAACATTATACGCCATGAAATTATACTGATCGTTGTTATACCAAAAGTTTATTATGTCCCTTGAGTAATTATATCCAATGAAATTATATTAAATGTTGTTATATCTAGTGAAAATATATCATAAGTTATTATACCAATCATTACACACCCAAATAGATTTACGAGTACAACTCATTTTAAATGATTAAGCTTGTATTTATAATCCGTGCGCTAAAAAATAAAACATTTCTTTTGTGATTCAAGCTATGAATGGCATTAAAGGCCATTAAACTGTAACATGTGAATATTACTGGCTCTACTGAATCGTGACCCAACGTAGAACATTTTCACATCGCCTTTGCTTGACAAGCGAGATCATTATGCTACTTACTACGAAATGGTTCTGCTGTGGGTCAAGAATCAAGTGGTTTGACTGCACGCAAAATCATTACAGTATCAATATGTATAGTGGTGATAATGAAAATCTGCGATACAGAACGTCACAAGTACAATGACTATTCAAATACTGTCATCACCTCTTAAATAAACGCTTGTATTACCAATTTCTCAACTTATTATCATACACTGTAACTTGACGTATTGTAGGTACATGATATAAGATCTTAAGGGTTATTCAACTAGCATTCTTTAAATAGTAAAGGTACGCCAATGGTTATGAACTGGATTCAATACTCGTAAATCAACGAAATAAATCACGGGATTTATATTCGTGAACGTACCCGAACTCCCTATTTTAATCCACTAAAATGAAAGAACAAGACGCGCAGAACAAACAAAACATTAATTTTGTTTTTTTTTTATAACGGAGCAGAGTTCCGTCCGCGGCATTGCTGCGGAAAATCCTTTGTTGGCCAAACAAGATAGGCGCTACTATGCATATGAAAACGAGCAGCGTCAACAACGCGTATTAATGGTCTATCTACCTTTATGCGGCTAAATCTTCTATATACTTAAATACCTAAAGTATTTATGCGTTACGTAACTGAATCACAAATAAGTACTAAAAATGCCCATCACGCTAAATGCAATTTCACGCGGGTTAAGCAAGTATTAAATGTCATATTATTTTAGCATTCATTGCGCTGCGGAAGAAACATTTTGCAATTATTGAAAACGTGACTTTTATTTATGTGACCGGACAGACAGCGCCAATAACGTTTTGTTATAATTACACCTCTATTAGACGCGTTGAAGTTCACAATGAAGGAGCTTTCAACAAATTTATGAATGAAGGGCGTGCTTAATTTTTAAAGTCGACGATTATCCGGCAGAACAATCCGATGTGCAAACACTGTCGCGCGCATTCCCGCCGTCCTCGCGCGACGTAGGTGTCGAACAGCCCACACCGATTTCAATGGACGTCGAACAATGCTTGTCACTTGTCTCCTACCAAATCTGGTCAGTTTTGACATGTTGTCATGTTTTTACTTACGCCCGCTGTCAATGGCTCAGCGATTTCACGGCCCAGGCGCGGGACGGCCATACCCAGACCAATTTGCGACAACGGGCCACACTTCTAATTCCCATTGTGCCGATTACGAGGCTGTGTTATTGTGGCGCGCCTCACAATGCGGATTAGGCATTATTTCTCGAATGACTTTAGTGCTCCGGCGATGGGAAAAGATATTTGCTCACCTGTTCCGCTCAGACTTCCTTTATGATTGTGTAATGCTTTATTGTATTGTGGTGTGCGTGATTGGCGTTTCCTAGGCGCCGCGGCACTTCTACGAGTTGGAATGTCTTTAGTTAGATATTATGTTTGTATAATTCGTCTTACGTAAGTAAATGTCTCATATTTAATGCATCTCAACTGATATTTATTATCGTAAACTCACCAAAAAGTAATAATTGCAACGTGGTAGGTACCTACCTCATACATGGAGCTTCGGACATTAGGACTTTCCGACAGATTGTACGTAGAACAGTATAATTTACTATTTTTACCATTAACTTTTCATTGTTTGCTCACTGCTAACACGACCATGTACTTAGACATTCAATTTATAATTTGAAATGTTTACACAGCCCATACTTAAGTTGGGGATGACTAAACGTTTTGTGACAGTTTTGGATCTACAAAACGGCCAATAAAGGTCGCTATTGTTACCTTATAAAAATAAAAAAAATGTTTAAGTGTCTACGCCGGCTTGCTACCCACGATTTATAAAAGATAATATTCGCTACACCCTTATTAATACGTTCTAAAATAGGATAGGGGGGAAGAGGATGGTTCGTGTGAAGGTAGTTATTGTATGAGTACGAGTGAATTTTGAATGGGTTTGGGGTGAGTGGCACCTTTGTTACGGGCAGACCCCCGGGACTGTGGGTGTAATTATAAAACTGCACCAACCATATTAAATAAAAGTACCTATCAATTTAGCTCTCAGAGTAATAGTATGTCTTCTGCCAAGTCGCTAAAAACATATTATGAGTTTTATGTTGCGATACGTTCACGTCACGACTATAAGCTGTAATAAGAAATTACTATGTTCCAAAATACATAGTAACTTTGACTTTACTCACTTTTTAGGCATCGGTATCCAAAGGATAACAAGGGAATATGTATGCGATTTTTCAGGATAAAAACTATCCTATGTCCTTCCCAGGGTCTTAAATTATCTCAATGCATTTCATTTTAGTCGGTTAAGCAGTTTAAGTGTGAAGAAGTAACAGACAGACCGACATACTGATAGAGTTACTTTCACTTTTATATTAATACTAGCTTTTGCGCGCGACTCCGCTCGCGTAGACTTCGTTTATCGCTATCCCGCGGGAACTATGCAATTTTCCGGGGTAAAAACTATCCTATGTCCTTCCCTGGGACTCAATCCATGTGTCTGTATACCGAACTTTTCATATAAATCGGTTCAGTAGATCCAGAGATTACCCTCTACAACCTCACAAACTCACAAAATTTAGATACCTCTTTATACAGTATGTATGTATGTACCTATAGATATAGAAGTATAGATTAGTAAGGAAGGATAAGGATGCATGTGCACTTCTATTGCTGCTACAACAAAAAATAATTTAAAAAAATAGTTATGGCCAAGAAACCTAGGTACTTTTTAGGGTTCCGTACCTGGAAAGGAAAAAACGGAACCCTTATAGGATCACTTTGTTGTCCGTCTGTCCGTCCGTCAAGACCTTTTTTCTCAGGAACGCGTGGAGGTCAGGCTGAAATTTATACCAAATACTCAGGTCTGCTGTCCCTTGGAGCTGTGAGAAAATCAAACTTCTAAGCCAACGCAATCAAAAGATACAGCCGTTTATGCCGCAAATTTTCGAAACTCGCAACTTCCCTTGAACTCAGAATCTTGAAATTTGGTACGAAGCAACGTCTTACAGCACAGATAAATGAAAAATGGCGAAAAGCATAAATTTTTAGTTACATCATATAATAAAAACATTTGAAGGGAACCCTCGGTGCGCGAGTCCGACTCGCACTTGGCCGGTTTTTTGTTTTCATTGTATATCTCTAATAGGTTTAAACATGCAATCTGGAGATACTAGAGATGAATACTGCATATCAATAAATATGACTAAATCGGTTAAACGTTAGTCAGTTTTAGAGAGTTTTAGGCACGTTTTAGGGAAAAAATCGCTCAATCAATCTGTTTAGTGAAATTACGAAATCAGCCAAAAAAGGCAACTCGTCTTTTCATTTCGCTAGATTTGTTTATTGATTTGATAAAAACACCGTCAGCGAGTTTTTATAATAGCACAAGCACAACCGATAAGAAATGTGTGATAATACACATACTCGTACCTATCTTTCTATGTCCGTAACCATCTTAAATTTGCCCACATTGCGTACTTTTTACTTAGGAGAGGGGCTCTGCTTGCAGTGGATATTCATAGATACCTAAAAAAATCCCACTCGGTACGACTCGCACTCGGTCGGTTTTTTATATAATAATAATAATAATAAATATCTCGGGACAATTCACACCAATTGTCTTAGTCCCAAAGTAAGCTTAGCAAAGCTTGTGTTATGGGTACTAAGCAACGGATAAATATAATTATATAGATAGATCCATACTTAAATACATAGTAAACACCCAAGACCCGAGAACAAACACTTGTATTTTTCATACAAATATCTGCCCCGACACGGGAATCGAACCCGGGACCTCAAGCTTCGTAGTCAGGTTCTCTAACCACTAGGCCATCTTACTAGAAACTTGGCAGAGAGTATTTTGTCGAAACCAAAATTACAAAACAAAGCAAGTTAGAAATACATATATAGATGGATAAAAAAAATACATGGAATATGTAGATTTTACTGAGACGTAGGTCCCTTGCTAAGTGTACCTAAATGCTAAGTTTAGCAAGATGAGATCTCCTCCGACCATGATACAGTTCAAATAACCTACATCTATGTTCAGTTGAAGTAAACATTACTTCCACCGTCAAAGGCTTAACTTGAATACAAAATTGTGAAAATCTTTTCAGGGGTGGCCAGCCGAGCTTTTTCAACCATCTGCTAATTAATCTTATAGACCTTGTTTAAATGACATATATTGTGCTATTCGAGTCGCAAGGTGCGCTTCGTTTCAGGTCGATGGCGGGGGCGGCGCACGCGCGATCGACGTGCCATTATTGAACGAGCTCCCTGTTCCCTTTATTGCGAGCTGCCGCTCCACTGCGCATCAAGTCCAAGTAAATGTGTAGGTAGGTAAGTACATACATGTATACCTACATGTGATATGTTAACTTAATACAGCCATGTATAGGTAGGCTGTGTTCCTGGATCCGTTATACAAAGTATTATGTTTAATTTCCGTTTAAGTTTTTGATTTGACCAGATTTAATTTAATCAATGAACTGAGCCGTCTGTCGAAGTTAACAGGAATCAACAAATACTCGTACCTGTAGTGTATGTTTACTGTTAGTTCTTAGGATCATTTTTTTCCATTCAGTGCATAAAATAACAGCTTTGCTTCTCTCTCCTATTTTATAATAATCAAAAATATACATGTAGATGTCAGTAATATACTGAGCGGCAAAAAATCGGGCCGGGCAGTAATAAGTAATTTTGTATGTACCGTGGGCCAAATTTTGTGCCGCTGAGTATATGATAAAACGGTTATCTAAATAAGGTTAAAACCTCCATTAGGTAGAGAATTACGATTCTATAAATTTCCGCAGACTTCTAAAAATTAAGCACGGAAACTTTTTGATTTCACATAAGTTCAAGCAAACATGACGAATCTTAAGAAAATTTTGATATTTATTGATCCAGTATAAAGTTTCGCTATGTTCCCATTTAGCGTGGATTTGGCAGGATATAACTTCAACTAAAATAACTTGAGTGTGGACTGGGGATAATTTAACTGTCTATGTATGATTTGGACGCGTCAGGAGTGCGATAATTTAATACCTTTAATTTATCAATTGAGAGTTCGTCACCACCCCTAGGTAGTTAAAATAACAGTGGCATTGAGGAAGATGCATTGTCACGGACGGAACTCGAGCGCTACCTCCGCCCGTCATGGAAGTATTAAAGAGAACCTAAATGTAAAGTAAATACTCGACATTTATTGTCGATTTGATCCGTGACATTCGTTGTCGAGTGCCTCGGGAACTACACGGCAGTGTCGACGGACAAGAAGTAACTTAATGTTACTGCTGACAAGGTTAAATTTACACTGCTGGGCCTTTGCATTAATAAAGGTATTGTCTCGTTGTCACTGGAATACGGCCCACGCTGCCATTACATTTTTGTAGGGTTTGAACCTGAATAACTTTAGTGTTGTGTGGTGTTGTCCACGAAAAATTTAGCTTCATCTTTACCTATCATGTTGGTGAATAGCTTATAAAAAAAATAGATAAGTTCTGGTGGCGTCGTACCAGTAAAATAGAGATACCTAGAAAATAAATTGAATAAGCATAACGTTATCCTTATTATCAACTTAGAGACAAGAAATTTGGCATGGGCGTTTTTTACGCAACGTTAACAAGACTAGGTACGATGTAATTTCTGGTACTCTCGCGGGAATTTTGGCGATATCCTGGGATGTCAAAGAAGTTGTCAGATCTAATGAAAATGCGAGCGTAGCCGCGAGTGTAAGCTAGTAGTTACGCCATTTACGCTCGCATTTTCATTAGATCTGACAATTACTTTTACGTAGTGAGGGAAGGCAGAGCTACCAGCTGATGAAGAAGACGTGCACGCACAGGCCACCAGCAACAGCAGGGCAGGCATCACTACCGCTGCCTACCCTCACTTTACGCTTCAAGTAGGAAAACAATCACAAGATTAATTGAGGCATGCACTCTGCACATGTAACGCATGATTCAGTAATCATGCGTTACATGCTGCTTCATCAGCCGGAAGAAGTCCACTGCTGAACAAAGACCTCCTCTTTAGAACACTACACAGTATGAATGACAACTCGAAACTTGCACCCACATTGCTCGCAACTCTCACTATACGAGTATCGTCAGTCCACTTAGTGGGGCACTTGCCAACGCTTCGTCTTCCGATTCGTGGTCGCCACTCGAGGACTTTTCTCCCCCAAAGATATCTGTTCTTCGAGCGATGTGGCCGGCCCATTGGCACTTCAGCTTGCATATTTATTATTTCAGCTATGTCGGTGACGGTGAAGAGGGGGCCATAATATTTCACCTTTTCAATTAAATTTATAAACTAAACATTCATCGAAATTTCTTAATCGTAGAGCTGTAGGCGAAGTGCTCCGGGCCCAGTTTAGGTAAGTATCGATTGATCCTAAGTGGATTCCGTGAGGCGTATCAAAGTTGAGCCAAGGATGACCCCGGGGCTGACTCGTTCCCAAGTTTCCTCTGAATATTGATAATGCGATATTCATTAAACGTCCGGTGAACTTGTAGATATTACGAGCTCTGTAAGGATTATACTCGGTTGCTTGAAGTAGATTAACTTTGCAGACATCCGATCACAAGCATCAACTTGCTGAATAAGTAATGATGTATTTTGTAAGGAAGTCGGAAGGCTTTTACAGTGTACCTACCTACACAAATAAAAACAGAGCGTTTTTATACACAAATTTTCTGTTGTTTGTTGCCGTGGCACACTCAGTTTTTGCGACGGACATAAAGCCATTCCCAATCAGTAAGCAAGTGTGCTAAGATTATCGATCCTTTACGTTATGTATATGTAGCTGTGAATTACTAAGACAAAATTAAAAATGTAGGAATTATTAGGATTTAAAAAAAGGATTAAAAAAAACAAGGGTGGTATTCCAGTCGTCATATATTCACGTGAAGACCTTAAAATGCACATAAAGACCGGCTGTTATCAATTTTCATTGCAGATTATTACATTACAGGCATTACAGGCACTTAAGTAAGTACAGGCAATATAAGTAAGTGTCGCTTGCTAATACAATCAATTAATTTAAAAAAATAAGGTTATTACTTTGGTTTACGTTTATTAATATTTTTAAACTAGTTTAAATAAACGTCAAAATATACATTTTATTTAAACAAACGCATTATAGAAAAGGTACAATTGAAGTACTTAATATGTACTAAACTATCATAAAAATAACTTAACTTTATTAAAAAATTATAATAAAATGATGAAAATTTATTAGTTTCTGTTTTATTCCTTAGTATTCACCCAATTAATAATAATAATAATGAAATCATTTATTTCCACAGAAAATAACACAGGATTACACAGTCAAAAAAAAATTAGCAGGTGGGGTGGCAATGGGCTCAGGCTCAGCATAAGCTGCGAGCAAAGGAAACTTGCAGCGCTGATTTTCAGCCTGCGCCCGTCCCACAGCGTAACAATTTTACTCTAGAGCCGGGTAAGGCTGCATTGTTGCTAGCATTTTTTTGTCACTATCAAAAATCTACCAGCTACAACTTTTTACCTATCTGGATATCAAATTTGAACTTCGTAGGTCATCGGGAACTGGGTTAGAGTTTTGATGTATAGGTCAATCAGTGATAAAAAAATATAACAAAAAATGGAACCGACTACTTACAAAAAACCATGAAAATAATTTTCTACCAGTCCGAAGTCGGTGCCTCAGCAAGAGCCAGCAGGAGTGGACCTATAGTCGTCTACCTCACCTACATAAAATATATTGGGCTTCAATCATTCCTGCTGGCTCCTACTGAGGCACCGACTTCAGAGTCGTAAAATAGTTATTTGTACTACAAGAGAGCAAAGTTGTTTTTTGTTGCGAGTGTTGATTTGAAATCCCGAGTAAGCGAAGGATTCTATAATTGAATCACGAGCGTTAGCGAGTGATTCTAGGTTAGAATCCTGAGAGCAGCAAGGGATTCAAATACACGAGATGCAAAAAAACTTTGGTCTCGTGTGACACATACAATTTTTCACCTCAGCAGCGAGAATATCATTTAAATGTATCATAAGAATAAAACCACATATACCTACCTTTTCACAAAACAAACAATTTTTTTTAAATATTATCCGATTATTTTTAAAATGGAACCGACTACTTACAAAAAACCATGAAAATAATTTTCTACCAGTCCGAAGTCGGTGCCTCAGCAAGAGCCAGCAGGAGTGGACCTATAGTCGTCTACCTCACCTACATAAAATATATTGGGCTTCAATCATTCCTGCTGGCTCCTACTGAGGCACCGACTTCAGAGTCGTAAAATAGTTATTTGTACTACAAGAGAACAGTTGTTTTTTGTTGCGAGTGTTGATTTGAAATCCCGAGTAAGCGAAGGATTCTATAATTGAATCACGAGCGTTAGCGAGTGATTCTAGGTTAGAATCCTGAGAGCAGCAAGGGATTCAAATACACGAGATGCAAAAAAACTTTGGTCTCGTGTGACACATACAATTTTTCACCTCAGCAGCGAGAATATCATTTAAATGTATCATAAGAATAAAGCCACATATACCTACCTTTTTACAAAACAAACAAATTTATTTAAATATTATCCGATTATTAAGAAACAAATATAATAATCACATTTAAAACCATAAAAAAGTGTCCAGTAGATACAATACAAATCTCATACTCAAAACAGTCATAACATGCATTGTAACTTAGAACTTCTTGTGCCAGTGTCACACTTATTTTTTAATACTTACTGCAAAAAGCCTCATCTTGGGGTCATTAAAAAGGTGGAACAATAAACGTATAATTTATTACAAATGTTATTAAACATTTCAACATGCATTTAATTAAGATTTCTATTACATAAACATAAATAGATTTTTTAAAAATTCATTCAATTTAACAAATATTTATTCCAGCTGTAGAGGCAGTATACGGAATTCTTTTATAAAAAAAAAACAAGAGAAGCGGCTTTCGTGTAACTAGGTTGCATACTTTATTAAAAGATCGGGAAATTTTACAATGCGATATTGCTCACTAATTTCTCATAGCAAAACCTGCCTGTTTGAGGTGCTGAGGTGAAGTCGGTTAAATTTTTTATAATTTTTTTTCATGCTTTTTAGTGTAAATAATCTAAGATACAATAGTTACTTTTTACGAAAGATTGTTTTTACCAATGCTGAGAGGTTCATTATTAAGGAGCCCTGGTAGTTCACCAACCACCCGTTCAATTTCACCATCTGCAAAAACTGTGTTAAAGTTATTGAAATTCAACCCGTGAAATACTTGTTATTGAGTAGTAGCTCCGTTGGTAAAATGGGTCTCCACCATCAGTTCCACTTCACCAAATGATGATTTTAAAGACAAAAATGCACGAGTTACTACTAAATATATCTAAATGACCATAGGTGTATGTCCCTACAATATTTAAATAGTTCCCTCGATTTCTTTATAATCCAATCATCAGATTCTGATTTGGTGCTTATGGGACCTAATTGAAGGTATTCCTATACGAATGAAAAAAAAAAAATTCAAATCGATTCACAAATGACGGAGTTCTGAGGTAACAAACAAAAAAATAATAGTGATAAAAAATACAACCGAATTGATAACCTCCTTTTTTTAAGTGATGATTTTTGGACGTTAATATTAAATACTTAACCGTTTGAGGTGTGTTTATGAAATTTGGAGCACATGTACGTATATCTAGCAAGTCTCTATAAATGAGCTAAATTGACATGTTTATGTAAAATAGTTTATGAACTCATAAACTACAATCTATAAATGAGTTAAATTGACATGTTTATGTAAAATAGTTTATGAACTCATAAAATATTTTACATAAACATGTCAATTTATAACTATGAGGGGGTCAAAAGTGGCTACAAATGGTTCGTGTACACAGTGCTGCTCGCCAGTTCTGTTAGCTTGAATTTAGCTTGACTTGCTAGCGCTGGTCTAGATATATTGTTTTCAGCGAGGAGAGTAAGAAATCCGAGGAAATATCCTGGTCTATAAGGTGTCAATCTTAGCCTTGCCGCTGTAAGTAGTTTCTTGATTGGCAACGCATCTGTAATCCCTTAGACGTGTGACCATGAAAGGTGGCAATTGCTTGCTATAGGTGATCCACTTCTTCTTTGCCATTTTATTTCTAAGTGAGAGTCGGTCTTCACACAAAATTTGCTTCAAAGAAAAATATGTGCAGTTTATGGTTATTTAAGATTGGTTAGTTACCTAGATAGACAGCCAAAAAATTAAGATTTCTAGACTTCTGTCTTTGGTTGTGCTATAAGAGCTAACCTTCATACCAAATTTCAAGTTTCTAGGTTAACCTGGCAGTATATAACTAATCTAAGAGGTTTTGATTCCCTGGAAATTGGTATGGAAATACCTTTTCTAATGACTATGTTTTGATGGTGCTGACTTAGAAATTTGTTTTTTTTTCACTACTCCAAAGGCAAGTGGATCGCAATTTCAGGTTGATACGTCCACGCGTTCCCGAGAAAAACGTCTTGACAGACGGATAGTCCGACAGACGGACAGCCACGAACAACAAAAATGATCCTAAGGGTTCCGCTTTTGCCAACGCTAAAAACGGTTTATAAATACATTCTACGTGTATAAGAACGTTTTGTTGATAGGAATTGTTCAGGTTTTTACAGGCTTTTATTTAATTATTATATAGCAATGTTTTTTAATATTTAATTGTTTGTAAGACGTGGAATCCGATAGAGCTGGTGGCAATATCATATATCAGAATATGTCTGATAGTGAAATTCTGATGATTCACTCTTGATACTCATGATCATGATCGTTTCCGCAGTACGGAACTATTCGACTATTAATGACATTAACTTGAAACTTAATACGATTACTAGTATAATGTAACTACATTAGATGGATGAAAAATTGATATTGAAAACTACAGACAGCACAAAAAGCTTAAAACTTGTTAAAAAATTGGCGATAAACTCGGAAATAAATTGACAAATAAACTTAGTAATCGAGTAATGAATAGGATTGTAAGTGAATAAACGATATTTATACTGACATTTTACTATCCGTGTTACACTGTAAGTAGATTGGTGACGTACCGGTGGAATGGCCTCGATAGCGAGGGCTATCGGCTCAGCACAGGCACAGATGCAAGCACGTAGCCAAGCATGTGTCCCATTGTTTAACGATCGTTGTAAATTCGTCGTAAGAGAAAAAACCCCGCGCTGTTCACACCGCCCTGCGCCCATATGGCTTACAATAACAAATTCTTAACCAAAAGTAAATCAATGTATCCTCGCGTTCCGTTTTTAGTGCGGCTGTCTGTACGCAGGCGAAAATGGAATGAATATATTCAAAGCGCACGACTCTTCGTTTCAATCAAGGCGCATGTGCTCTGAAGCCTTTGGGGCTTATTTTAAATTAAACTCTATCATTAGTTGTAGCGAAGAGTGCTTAAAAGAGCATCGAGAAAATTCGTCACCATGAAAATGTGAAGTTACACTCTTGATAGACATTGTAGACGGTAGTAGTAAGAGGAGGAAACAAAATGATTACCACGTTGCTTTACCGTTTAATTTTAATTTCATTCATAAATAAATGGCAGGAGGAATTCGGGGTCAGAATCTAATAGCGTACCTGTAAACTTTTTTGGAACTAATAATACATCGGAATTATTTTTATATAAGAATTGAAGGTGCTTATATACGTCAACGGGGGATGGACTTGTGCGATGGTAAATGTTGCGTAAGCGTTCGTTTTGTTTGCGAACTTTTTCGCGGAGGGCGCTGTGAGCGGAGGCGAGGTACCGTCGATTGTTGGAGCGGCCGCGGCCTGTCCCCGACCGCCGCCGTTCGTCGTGGAACGGAACATCCTCCCCGTCATCCTCCAGTTGATTCATATTCTCTGTTGCGTGATAGATGTCCATGTCTAATCTCTGGAGCGTGGTCAAATCTTTTATCATCTAAAAACAGAAATAATAGTAGATTGTTCAACAAAGGACTAAAACAAGCCACAATGACACGAGATGTTTAGCCACCCGAGCAGAGCGAGGGTGTTTAGTCTCGCGTTAAACATTCTACTTTTAACTTTGAATGCGAGGAAAAAAACGATTTTCTGTTATAATTACAAATTACTTTTTAAAAGTACACTCAATACCACTAATAGACATCTGTTCAAAATTCAAATAGCAAAAACATTTGTTCCGCGTTTTTCTCTGTTCTCTTAATTTTTTAAGTGTCGCTTTAAATGCTTGCATATTTAGCCAACTAACAGATTCAAAATTGAAAACGATTTAAAAACTAATTGGAATATGCATAATAAATGAATTCATCCTTAATAGGTATATAGATTCATATATTCTTAGGCCGTCTTGCAGTAAAAAATAAATCTAGATTTAGTAGTTAATCCAGGCTTAAGCTTGACAGTTCCATACAATTTGACACTTCTAAACTGAGCTTAACGCTAACTCGAGATTTATGTGTTTACTGCAAGTGGGCCTTAATCATTATTTGTTTCATGAAATTAAATCGTGTTTTTAAATATTTTTGCACAGTTGTCATTTTGAGGTTATTTCCACGCCCTAAAAATTGTCTATACAATCACTAAAAGTGGCGATAATCCTTTATTCACAAACACCGTGTTTGGCTGTTTAGGAGTTTCCAAAGTAAATTTTAAAAAAATACTTTAATCCCTAGAGATTAATAAGGAGCTTTAGTCCCGAAATGTAGAGACTAAAGTAGCATTTTGAGAGCATGAGAAGTGAAAAAGTACATAATTACTTGTTTTTTGTCCTACATGTTTGTCATCCATCATCTATTGGTAATTAATTGAAACATACTTGGTTCAGGAGATTATTAAGGCGCTGGCATGATAGATACGTTTTGACTTGGTTGGTAATTTTGTTTGGTTTACTGATGCCATTTTTAGGGTTCCGTACCCAAAGGGTGCCAACGGGACCCTATTACTGAGACTCCGCTGTCTGTCTGTCTATCTGTCCGTCTGTCATAGGGCTCTATATCTGAAGCCGTAAAAGTTAGACACTTGAAATTTTCACAGATTATGTATTACCATGGCCGCTATAACAACAAATACTAAAAATAAAGTAAAGTTACAAATGAAAGGGGGTCGTCATACAAGAAACGGGTTTTTTTCAGCGTTTTTTTGGTTGCTAGACGTTATTAGCCGTTGCTAAGGCGACCGAGTCGCCTAGCAACGACTAGCTATTTCGGTTGAATATTTACCTTTTTTGATGATGTTTTATAAAAGCTTCGATAATATAATATATTTTTATTCGTTTTTGAGCAAAATTAATGAACCACAAACCTCAATGAAGCCAACTTTGATAAAGCGCTCGCCAAATTCACACCGTATAATCACTATGTTTACTTATTGTTTTTTACACTAAAAAAATCATACTAAGTATTTAACACTATTTACAAGGTTTATAATACAGTTTCAAATTTATTATTCACACTAGTCGAGCTTCTTATTATTTAATTACACAACATACGAAGTCCGCCGAATTTCCCGCCAATGAACAGAGTTGACAGATTTTAGTTTTTTGATCGGCGCGCGGCGCTTTTAGGGCAATAGATTCAGAAGCAAACAGCCAGAACCAAAGAGGATGAGAATTCAAATTGTTTTTTAATCGAAATAATTGCACAAGTGCTTACGGCGATATTTTGAGAAGCTTTTCTTTAGCCTGCCCTGTTTGTTTATTTATTTATTTATTGTTTGTTTGGGTCAAATCTTAGAAGCTAAATTTGACCCACTTCCAGTGTTCCGATCGACTTGAAATTTGGGATACTTATGTAAATTTGGTTACAATACAATAATCTGGTAGTGACATCTTGGTGGTCCTGCCAGGATCGTCTCTGCAGGAGGGAACTCCTCAATAGTTAATAGTACCTACTGACTTGAAATTTGGTACAGATATGTAGTTTAGACGACAATGCAAGTACAGTCAACAAAAAGTACATTCGGCAAAAAATGCTTGTATTAAAAACTATTTTTTTAACAAAAACTTATTACAAGCATTATAATTATTTGCAGTGTACATAGGTAATGTAACTATGTTTGCTCGGGTGGAATCTTTCAACTCAAATTTGAAGTGGATATCTTCAACCGATTGATCTAAAATTTTAAACACATGTTGAATCCGATGACAATGCAATATGATTATAACATGGAGTTGATCTGATGATAAAGCTAGCGGGTGACCATAGGAACACTGTGATAAACGACACGACCGCATCGAATTTGGACTCGTTTGTCGTCTTGTAACCAGGGGCATAAAGTACAGTCAGCAAAAAAAAACTTATATTAGAAGAAGTTTAAGAAAAACTTTTACTGAACTGTTTACGGAACCCTTCATGTACGAGTCCGACTCGCACTTGACCATTTTTTTTTCGATTTAGCCAGATCATCATCCAGACAGGTCGCAAAACATTTGTTACAATCAAATCATTCTTTATTAGACTCGGATTCTTATGAAGTGTTACATTATTGCGGCAAGGGGTTGCGTCTCGACGTTCTGGAATGCATGGAAATAATTAGGTACATACATACAAACAGTATGGGGTCTATTATTAATGAATAGGTAAATTTAGTATCTTCTCCCTTACTACGGCTCGGGTTAAATTTGAGCAATAAAACATGCCTTAACATTAAATAAACAAAAATACGAGTTAGTTTTCAATATGTGACGATTAAAGTTTATTATTTTGTGGGTAATTTTTTTGAGAAAAATAAGGTGGGTACTTGAGTAGGTACTTGAGGAGTTACAGTGATAAATTTAAACGTTTGTTTTGGTTTGTTCATCTAACATCTGGGCCCGATTGCATAACAAAGTACATTACAAGCTAATAGTATTATCGATTTTGTATTGAAATTCACTAATACTATTAGCTTTTACTTTTATTATGCAATTGGGCCCTGGTAGCATTGTGAACGATTATGTTGCTCTGAAGATGAGCTCGGGTTGAGTTCGAAATACGTCAGTAGGTTAGTTAGTAGGTAGTAGGTAGGTCGATAGGTTTGTGTGTGTTCTTACAGTGTGGTGGTAGAGGAACTACATGAACACATATTTCTTGTATAAACGTAGCTACCATACGCGGTCGCGGGTGAGCTATGTAATTGTTCAGTTCATTGATATATGGACCTCCGCAAAGTAAGGCCTGATTCAATAAATTAAATAATAAGTAGTTCACACGCTTTGGTCACAATAATGACATCCCCATTTTAAATAAACTACACTTTCAAAATTTAATTATAGGTAAACACTTATTTGATAGGATGACTTGTGGTTTATTCTCATTACGTATGTAAGTAGGTAGGTATCTATGTAAATTCTTTATTCTACAAAAATAGAGAAACAAACACAATGAGGGCTATCGCGTATGAATTCGCCACTAGAGGCGCTAGTGTAGCGTGAGGTCTTCGAAATGTCAAATCTCATAGTTTTTGGGTGAGCTACGCGGGTTTATTTATGATTAGAATAATTTTGTGAATATTTTGCAATATCTGAAATTGATTATGGCAAATATGCGTTCCGGGGCAATGAATGTCTGTGTTTTGAGACAGTTTTGTCTTTCGGGAACCTTTGTCTTCCCTTTTTTCCGAACGAAAAGGGGACTATGCAAATGGTTTTAAGGTGTGTTAAATATGATTTTAAACTAAACTTTGTTTTCACGCCTGTAATAGCAGACTTTGAAAGCCATACTTAAAAACCTCACGCAACAGTGCGCCGCAAAAAACGATAGCCCTCATTGACAAACGTAGATAATCATTAATCGTCATGATCATTATTAATCTGATATCAAAATAAATTTGAGAATTCTACATTTATCATCAATAATATGAGCAATTTTTTTTACTTATTACATCAAAAAATTAACATATTAAACAAAATTTTAATAAAAAAAAATATTGGTATATAAAAATATAGGTAGGTATATAATAGTAATCTCGCTTTGAATATTTATCTATATTTTTTTATTCTACATGAATAGGTACTCAAAGAACTCAAACTTGTATATCATATAAATTGTATCTATATTGTAATGAGTTGATTGTATTGGTGAGAATTTATTTATTTATTTATTTATGATATTTATTTATTTATAACTATCATTTAGTCAACTTTGATGATTGTTTAATCACGTTCTTTTAAATACTCCTTTAATTATTATTGCTTTATCGAGACGTCAAGTGATGACAGATCATGTCAGGTACCACTTGGGGGTGGTCTGTGTTTAGTTCGTACTGAATCTGCGGGTAGATCGATATACGTCAGAATGACATTTAATGTCGGTTATAAAACGGGGACGACATTCTTGATCGAGCAGTCGCGCTGAGAACAAGTGTCTAACGTAATCTATTTGCATCGACTGTGCTTTGAGTTTAATTGCCAATTATTAGTGATTTCGTGCACCTAATAGCGATCCTTATTTCTGAGATCGAAAGAGATTTTGAATAGACCGCGCAGTGTATGGACACAAGCACAGAACTCTCCGCGTTTTGATAATTGCTTAGCATCATTCGTAACTAAGTATGTTCCATTATTCGTGACGAGATATAATGAATTGTAACGTACTAAACGATTGTAATGTGTTGTTTTGAAAAGAAAATACCTACCTCGTTGAGTTTCTTGCCGGTATCTTCTCAACTGAGGTTACTTAAGCACCGTGCAGTAGCTTCAATGTTAATTTAAGCCTAAATTGAATAAAGATTGGCTTTACAAGAGAAACACGAGTGTAATCATTTCTATCATAATAACCGATCTTAAAGAGGGCTAAAGATGGAGACCAGAACTCGGCTATGCTGAACATATATCCTGACACATCTGCTTACCTGTCTTCTATCTCTCTGTTCGATTATACTTCGACAGGTAAACAATGCTACCCACTTAAGAAAGAAAAGAAAGAAAATAGTGTCGCTCTTTTATAATATATTTTACTTTTATTTTACGTTATTCATTATTTACCAAAAGTATATAACTTGAAATTGAAATTCTACTGATGTGAATGAAGTATTGAACTGTCATATTGGGCTTGAGCACGCTAGGCACCAGTTTATTGATGACTTAGTTAATTATATGTTAGGCATGAAACCAAGACCACGAAATAAACCAAACTTAGTGATTGTATTATTTATATCTTTAAACTAAAGCGAAAAAAAGTATGGAGAGCCTATGTTAAACAGTGGCTGTCAACCGGCTGATCAATGTGATGATCAAAGTAAACAAAAGCAAAAACAAAGCAAAAAAGAAAATATCGAAGTTAGAACGTAGTCAAGAAAAAAAAAAGGATGTAACCTCTTTGCTTTCCATTGTGGCGTTTTCTTTCACACATTTGAAATAAATTCGGAGCATCTGCGTCCATTTCCTTCTGGCATGGTAGGCTAATTCCCCTTGACGGTAAGCCGTCGTTTTCGACTCCTTAAGTCTTAAATTTTCTATTTCGTCAATCTTAGCCATAACATCAGCAGTTAGTTCATGATTCATTTTTATAAACTTAATCTTCATATATTTTCGTACTTCCTTGATGTACCCATCGCTGTCTTGAAGTAGTGCTAAAAAAACAGGAACGCTAGTGCCCTCCAAATTTCTAATTACACATTGACGCATGACGCTTTACACATGAAGGGTTGGTGGCTTTTCAATGGCTTTATTGTTACCTATTCACTAACAGACAGGAGACTCCGCTCTTGGCACCAGCCTACCTAGAAGGTAGGGCTAGAATTCAGCGATCTGTGGGACGTGCGTAAAATAGCTGTCGTGTTGAGTTGAAGCCGTCCAGGTTCACCCAAAAAGACTGGAATACAGATGCTAACTTAGTCTGTTCAATATAGGAATGGACAGAAGGAAAATAGGTTCTTTATAATGCAGGCTTTAGGAAGACATTTAAAAAATTGTTTTTTTTTTTTTAGTATTCGGTCTAAACTTAATTCTAATTAAAATATCGAAGACGTCAATATTAGTTTAAATAATTCATTAACTAATTGTTGCTCGCGATTTCGTTCACGTAGAATACGTTTATTGCTATCCCGCGGAGACCATGCAATTTTCTGGGATAAAAACTATTCTATATCCTTCCCCGGGACTTGTACTATCTGTATATCGAATTTCACCTAAATCGGTTCAGCGGTTAATACTTAAAGTGGTAGATAACAAACTAACATACAGACTTACAAACTTTCGCAATTATAATTAATATAAGTGATATTAACTTTGCTATTTTTCATATCATAATTTAAAAACAATAAAAAAAAACTTTTCCTATTTTGTTAAAAACAGAAACGTCTTCCTATAAAATACCTAAAGAGGCAGAGGTTTATAATATGTTAACTCATGAAAAATTTTGTGCATTATTTATAGTTTTTAATCGCCAGTTTGGATCAAAATTTGATGAACTTTAATCATATACGAATAGTTAACTTTTCACAACTAAAGCACTGCACCAAATTTGGTGAAATTTGGAATTGCAAGAAGCTTGAGCTTCATAGCAGTAACTACGAGTAGAATATTTTTAAACAGGGAAGACCGGATGAGTCCATGAAACGTTATTAAATTTTGTATAAATATAAATAGAATTAATATTATGGGATTTATGTAGCAAATTACGTATTAATATTGTGTTATTTTGTAAGTATATTAAGTAATAATTAATCTACTTACAAACTAAACAAAATTACGACTTCATCGTTTTACTTCTTTTATTCATCATCATCATCATTATTACGACTTCACAAAAAATGTTTAGAACCCCTTCTTCTGTGACCTTATAGAGTCCAATGTTATCCTGAATGGACTATAGTGTCTTCTACTTCATGAAGATGTCCTGTGTTTCCCTGTATTCGCCGGCAATTTCCTTTGAGAGGGCCAAGAGAACCAGGCGCACGACGCCCTTAACATTCTCCAACCTAAGCTGAACTGTATTGGATAAGTTTAACCATAGTAATTAGAGGTCAGCTCACATTGGCTATTAGTATAATCATCATCATCATCATCAGACGGAAGACGTCCACTGCTGAACAAAGGCCTCCCCCTTAGAACGTCACAATTAACGACAACTCGCCATTTGCATCCACCGGTTTCCCGCAACTCTCACGATGTCGATAACTTCTAATTTCCTAATTCGAAGACTTCTAATAGAAATACGCATAACAATAACTCAAAATTGCAAGAAATTCAATTAGTGTTGCTTTACAAGTTTTTTAAGGCATGATTAGGTACATTTCTGATAATAAATCGTCCATTTTTTCCATTTCATTCTACACTTTCCCTTTTTTGTAGGTACCTATGAAGATTATTATTAAGCCTAGTTAGATCATTAAGATTTTGAATATTGAAGTTTGTTTTGAACCCTCAAAATTATTAAAATTATAGAAAACGGCGTTTAATACTTACAAACTACAAATGTTAAAATAATGTAAAATCGAATGGCAGCCTGCATGTTTAAGATAACACTACTTAATGATATTTTACATACGCATGAAATTTGTAATTAACAATATCGATAGTGAGCGAAATAAAAAAAATATTAAAGTAAAATTGCCGCAAAAATGTTGTACGGTGGATGTAAATAAATTGATACATACATGTACAAAGGCTAATTTATATATTACTAATTTGTTTCAGGCAACCAATAAGATACAGCTGCAATAAATAAAAAATATATATACTTACGTAGGGTCAAGTGTCCAACAATGAAACACATAGAATTCAAAATCGCTTCGCGAACTCAAGTCAGAAAAATATTTTAAAACAAAATATCGCTTGCATTTATTACATTTACAAAAGAGTCAACCAACAGCCGATGACGTAATAAACAAGTTGACTTACATACTTTCGCATTTATTTTTGCGATTATACAATTAAATTTAATTGCAGTAGGTGCATTGTTAATTTAGTGCCTTTTTTGATCTATTTTTTTATTCACTTATTTGACTTTAATCATAAATTATATCTATTTTTTGGAAACTTTTATACTTTGGTATATATACCATTTCCACAGATCTCTCTCTAAGGCTCTGGCAGAATACCAGCGCTGTCACCCGCAGTTTTATGCTGAGTCGGCGCCTTTTTTCCCATAGCACATGGTATCTACTAAAGCACATCGATGGTGGAAGTCTCAATTGGCGTAAGGGACAAAATACCGAAAATCACTTTTAAACATAGAAAATTAGAGTTTTTTTTTCTCTGTCGATTGGTAGTATTCAAGTTACGATACGCCCCTTACTTTTGCTGTTATCAACATTTATTATTTTAAAATAAAATAGCTTAAGGGACATAATATAAAATATTTGAGCTGAAAAATGGCATAAATGTATAATTTTTTAAATATTTGGGTCGTAAGGGGCTGTGGCAGTCTCATATGTCCTTTACGACTCTGCTCATGTCGTTAAAAAATACCCAACAAATATAATAAAAGGGCGTATGGGTCAATTATTGCTTCATTGCCCTTTACACCCCAACATTTTATAACGAATAAGATAAAACAGCAAGAAGTTTTTGGGCGTAACCTTACCGCCTGTACCTATTTCTTGTACCTAACATCAAAATACTAACGCATCTACCTACCTTCCACGCGCCGAGCGTTTGCGCATTGCACATTCGGTCAGTCGTGCCAGACACGTCAAACACGGAGGACGTATTTGATTGCCTACGTTTGTTCTTTGTCAACGCGCGTATTTTGTTTATTATTGCCAAAAGCAAAACAAAAAAAGAAGAATAAGTTGATGGATCCCCTAATGGCTTGACGTCGAGCTAACATTTCCGTAATGGAATGTCAGTCAAGGATGTTGAGGTAAATTTTTCTTAGCTACTTTGTTTATTTTAAGCTGTCCTGACAGCTGCCCTGATAGATCCTAATAAAGGAAGCCTGTGCCCAGCAGTGGGACGTATATAGGCCGAGATGATGATGCATACATAATAATAATTGGCCTGTATAATTAACTATGTATGTTGAGAGTTAAAAATGGTATAATCGGAACGTAAGGGACATTAAAAAACAGCAATATAAAATAATAAATACTTTTATGGGCGTAAGGGGTATAAAAAGCAAGAGCTAGAGTAAATTGTCGCTCGTAAGGGGCAGTAGCAAACAGACATTTAAAAAAAAGGTGTAATTGGTACGTCGTAAGGGGCATTAAACAACAGCAACTTATAAAATAAGGAATACTCGTATGGGCGTAAGGGACATCAAAAGCTAAAACTAGAGTAAATTGTTGGTCGTAAGGGACAGTAACAAACAGACATTTTAAAAATTGAGGTTACTTTATGGGTGTAAGGGGCACTTAAAGTAAAATACCTTGCTTGCTTAAGGGGCACTTAAAGTAAAATACCTTGCTTGCTTCTTTTAGTTCATTAAAATACCTTGTTAATGTTAGGTCATAGGAGGCATCAAAACAGATGGTTTTTAGAACTTGTAGTGATTGAAACAACAACTCAAGCAAGCATACTCCCAAATGTGCAAGAAATAGTGCAAGCAAGCATACAAGAAAGCATGCAAGCAAGCATGCAAGCAAGCAAGCAAGCATGTAAGCAACCACCTAAGCAAGCTTGCAAGTGAGCATGTAATTTTGTCAATCAAATCAACAAACATGCAATTTTATCGGCCTGGGTTAGATGAACATCGCGGGTTACCCCGATCCCGCGATGACCGGTCTATGGTATCTCCTCCAGCGCATGAGCAGGCTGGCGTCCCACTCCCTCACAGCTGCAAGCAGTGTGTTAGAGGAAGCATAAATAGTGCAAGCATGCATGCAAGCAAGCGTGAAGTCAGAAGGCAAGCATGCATGCAAACAAAAAATCAAGCAAGAATACTCCCAAATGTGCAAGAAATAGTGCAAGCAAGAATGCAATCAAACATGCAAGCAAGCATGCAAGCAAGCAAGCAAGCATGTAAGCAATAATGCAAGCAAGCAGAGTTAGTACGCCAGTGGTGGTAGTGAAAATCAGTTCATCATCATCGTCATCAACAACATCATCTGTTCGTTTATCGCTATCCCGCCGGAACTATGCTATTTCCCGGGATAAAAACTTATTTACTTGGCGATTTTTAACAGCTGCAATATCTTCCTTGACACTCTCAGCTATAAACAAACAAGTCAGCCATAGCCGAGCATTTGTTGGAGTCAGGACCAAACCACTGGATTGAGCTTCACGATCCCAAAATTCTGTCCACGGAACGTCATTTCTACTCAAGAATGGTACGTGAAGCAGGTAAAATAAATAAGCATAAGAATGTCAACCGGGACGATGGATATAAGCTTTCATCTTCGTGGAATCCTGTTATTAATAAGTGTCGACGTCGGGATGAGTGTTGTGAGCCGGTGTGATGGGGTGACAAATAAAAATCACCAAGTGCGGGTAGTTCGTGATACGAGTGCTGGTACTATTAGTGATCAAGTGCGGGTAGTTCGAAGGACTCGCGCTGCTAGGCAGACTTGACACTTCAGTCCACTCGTGACCACGGCCACTGCAATGTTGCCGAAACGTCGAGGTAAATATTACTCGTGTGTGTTAGCGTGATAAGGCCCGTTGGTGGTATTTTGACTATGAGTGAGAATCACGAAAGTTTAAAAAGTTATAATATTTATTTGAGTTTTATTTAACTTTTAACTTATAATGTCCATTTAAAGAAAATATTACAAATTACATATTTTTTTAAGGGGACGTGCAAAAAAATATAGCTTTTGCGCGTTATTTTAAATAATTAAAGTGGTTCTTTGAGTTAATTCACTACTTTTTTTAAATTTACTACAGGAACTTACGTCCAAATATGTAGCAAATAAAATATATAATGTCCTATAAGACCAAAAATCGGTTACACATTATTTGTTTATTTACGGTTTATGAGTGTAAGGGGCTATGACACCTGTAGGTATGTCACGGGCGTAAGGGACAGCTATTTTTCTTATTAAGCTTTTTACGAAATGTCTATAGTTTCACGTTGAAAAGCAAGAAAATTCAAGATTTTACGTAATTATAACGTCCTGCTAAGTTAAACATTAACCCCCTTATTCATAAACGACAATCAAACCTATTTTAGTTAAAATGCCGCCAAAATTCGTTTGTCCTTATCTGTCACTTCGACATTTGTATTTGTTAGAAAGGGACAAAGCATTTGTTAGTTAACATAGGCTTGTTAAGTTTTATGAATAAGGGGGTAACAATGCTGTGAGGGTTTGAAAATTACCAAAAACTTCTTTTCGCTCTCCTGAAAAGTAGCATTTTGTCCCTTACGTCAATTGAGACTTCCACCATCGACATGTTTTAAGATTTTAGTTTTTTTTTTAGTTTTAGCTAACCCTATTAGGTTAATTTTAACTTTATTAATACCTACCTATGTAATACTTCGATATTGTGTTTTTGTGTTATGGTGAAAATAAAGTTTTCATCAATCAATCAATCAAAATCTCATATTTTGTTTTTAACAGATAAACGTCTAAATTTTTTACTGTGTTCAGATAATTTTATTGGGTTTCGGGTGACATTGACATAGGTATACAGTACATATACAGTTTAAGAATGTGTAGGTAAGTCGTCAAAAAATAAAAAGTAAAAAATGGGAAAATTTTCATTGTTCCACAGTGGTGTACAGAATGAAATGAAACGCTACATATTTAACAATGAAATGTGAAAACTAATATAATCTGTTTCATAATTTTGGGACGTATTTATGTAATAGAATAGGTTAATAAAAAAAATCGCGAATATAATCAAAACCGTTTTAATTACTTTAAGTTTAAAAGTCTTATTAGGTGTGTCCCATGCGTAAATGTTTCATTGTTGACTACCTAAGGTATTTTATATCAACCTCAAATTTTTGCCCACTGTGTCACTTTAACACGTGATTTAGTCCACGATAATCTACGACATATGTTTAATATTAGGAAAGTATCAAATACATTTAGTTTCTAACCATAATTTAATGAAAAATCTACACAAAATGCTAAAAATACCTACTTTTATGCCAATAATACTGAAAAAGCACGTGTTCGTCTACGTGACGCCGTTGCAAACTGGAGTATAGTGGGGGGTTCTCAAGAGTGTCCTTGCGCGATATAGTGCATGATCTGGCATGGCAACGTGGCACTTTAGAAATATCGCAATGTTTCACTGTGTACCTAAGTTTAATTGTTAGACACTGATCCTACGCGACGCACTTTCGCCGCGGTGTCAGAAAAGCTGTTGTAAAACCAACGGCCGGCCAGTACAAAACTTCTTTAGCCCAAAAGGACTCCACACAAAAAGCAGACAGTTCTTTACACTACCTACCTACATTCATCATCACGAAAGAGATGAAGTTCACATTGCCGGGGGATTCCAACCACTTGATACTCAGGATGTATGTATCCAGTATCGACTATCGAGTCGAACATGCTTTAGGTAGGTACCTACCTACACGATCTCGTCCGTCTTCGTAGAGTAATGTAATCGGTACTGCGTTGGGTATAATTGGAATCAGTAGACGATACGATCCTGTTAGAGTGGTGCCGCACGGGTCCGACTGATGGTCGGTCATCTTTCCTTCCACCGTGATAAAGTGCTCCTCATCGCATCGATCCTTGATCCTACCCTTTCCGTCAATAATTGTACGTCGATATATATTTTAAATCGTTTTGTTGGATGGACGTGCGTCAATAACTTACAAAAATTTGAATTTTAATGCTTAGTATTTTTCAAATGGATCCCTGAATCGAAAAATGATCTTGGCAAAACGCGCGCTAAGTCATGTCAAGCAAAAACTCCTTGGTACTAACTAGCTAAACCTGTGGCTTGAATTTTTTTTTAAAATCTAGTATATTGTACGTATACCTATATATTGCATAGCGTGGGTCGCTCGATATAGCTATACGTAGATTCATGACAGTCCCCTTAATTGAATCGTTGAAAACCTTTGTGGTATCGCTTATGGGGGTTGGTGAGTGGGGTTACAGTAGGGCGGAGCAGCACGCCCCTTGTCGCTTACTCCATCTCTCTTGCGCACCGAGGTATTGATTTGGGAGCTAAGGGATGCCTCCACTTAGCTGACAGAAAGTTAATATTTACGTTATAAAATAAAAAAATTGACATGCAGAAAAGTGGCAAATTCCTAATTGATTGCGGTTTTGAATTCATACTAAGTTATGAAGGTAATACTTAGGTATATTCAGCATCATAAACATTGGAGCTGTCAAGGTAAATACTCAAAATAGGCATCTGAATAGTAGCAGGAGTCGCGGGCGACAGCTAGTTTTTTATAAATTAATGGACACGTATTTCTTCTTTTGGCAATTGAACAAAAAAATATCAAGGTAACCAGTTAAGTACATTTCTGAGTGACTTTTTGGCACGGTGTAATGTCACAGGCCCTAATAATCACTCTCGAACTTTGTGACGCACTTCATCTTTGTCATTTTTAGAGTTCTATAGCTAAATGGAAAAAACGAAACCCTAATAGTTTGGTCATGTCTGATTCGTCCGTCCGCGGAATAGTTTAGAGAGTACGCTATTAGTGCTGGAAGGCTGTAATTTTGCATGGATATATGCAATAAAGTAGGTATTCCGACAAAATAGTAAAATAAAATATAGAAAGGAACATTTTTAGACTACCTCTCAGATTTAAAGGGGCGCGATTTTGTTCTCATCTTACCTTATTGTAACGGGTATCGTTGGATTAAGTCTTTTAAAAACATTACACAGTTGTGAAGACGATTTTTCGATACAGAGATTCGATCGCGAAATTAATTAGGTACCTACTTATTGCACATTTAGGTATGCTACTTGAAATTGTACATTTTTGTTAAAGTCAAGCGGCCCCCCTCGACCCCCTTAAAAGCTAAATAGTTGGCTTGAACATTTTTAAATTTTCATGATGCGAGTATATACCTACATAGGTAAATCTCTCTCGTATCGAATTATTGTACGCATTACATTGCTGCTCGAAAATATTTCAAAAATTAATTACGCTCTGGTAGTTAATTCTAAATTAAAAAATTGTTTTGATATCGGTTCACAGCACTTAAATCTTCGTCTAGTTACAGTTTGAGGGAGTATCAAAAATACACGCTGTATATAATAGTGCACGAAAGTTGAAATGAATGATTATGATGACACACACAGCTACAAAAAGAACTGATTGCACCAAAGATATTATTCCACCCTTCCTCTTTGGATTGCACCAAGATTGCACAAAAAGAGAATGAATGAAATGAAATAGTAGGTAAGTGTCAAATCCTGTTGTCATTAGTTACACGACAATTGACATGTTCATGTATGCGTGCGTGACTTCAGCTTTGGTGACCGGACCTACCTACCTAGGTACTTTCAAAATTCCGTACAAAATACAAATCCTTCCTCACAAAAAATCCTTAGACAAATATTAAATATTTTACTTGTTTTAATAACTTCTGCGGCATCCTAAGCATGGTTCGACATGCTCTTGCCCGCTTTTTAGGGTTCCAGAGCCAAAATGGCAAAAACGGAACCCTTACAGTTTCGCCATGTCTGTCTGCCTGTCTGTCTGTCCGTCCGTCCATTCGCGGCTTTGGTCAGGGACTATCAATGCTAGAAAGCTGTAATTTTGCACGATTATATATATATACTATGCCGACAAAATGTTACAATAAAAAAAAAATTTTTAGGGGACCCCCATAGACGTAAAGTAGGGGTAATTTTTTTTTCTCATCCAGCCCTATAGTGTGGGGTATCGTTACTATCGTTGGATAAGTTTTTTAAAACCATTAGGGGTTTGCTAAGACGATTTTTCGATTTACTGATTTGTTTGTGAAATATTCAACTTTAAAGTGCAAATTTTCATTAAAAGCGGGCGTCCCCCCCCCCCCTTTAAAATCTAAACCGGTGGGTGGAAATTCAGGATGGTAGTAAGTACCTATATCAAACTTACAAGGAAAACTATAACGGCTAAGTTTGCTTGAGAATAATTAGTAGTTTAAGAGTAAATAGCAGCCTAGGGTATAAAATATACCTAAACTTGGAAGATTCCATATAAAATACGAAATCCTTAGAATACCTACTTAATAGATTACTTAATTTTTTCGTAATGGCTACGGAACCCTATTTTCTCTTGGCCGGGTTTTTTATTTCATTTACAAGAGAAAAAATACGTGCTCAATATTTTCTGGTAATGATAATTTAACTGACGGACTACTACATAGAATGGCATTTTTTAAATACTTAAGTAGGTATTTAATTTTTTTTTGTACATATTATTTGTATCATTAAAGGTTGCAAAAAAAAAAAAAATCAAAATCATTTATTCAGTAAATAGGCCGCAATGGGCACTTTTACACGTCATTTTTTAAAACTACCAGCGCTTTCGGAAAGACCATCATTGCCAAGAAGAATGCGCCGCAAGAAACTTGGCAGAAAGTCATTTTTTCAACATAAAATAATTGCACGATTATTAGTAGGTACATATTTTATAATGCAAGATTAAGAGAGTCATATCATAATAAACCCGAGGTTCCGCAATCAAAACCACATGTGAGTTACTAAATAACCTACGCTATACCTACGTACCTACGTCCTCCTAGTGATGGCACGTAGGCCACGTAGCACGTAGTAGGTACATAGGTAGTAAGTCGGGCAGGGTATGAAAGTAGGTAGTCAACCAGCGAGCTCTGCTGTCTCACGATAACGTTGTACCTACCTACCTATCTAGCCTTAGCTTGCCACCATTATTAACATTTAAATTGAGCCCTCGGGCCTGCTCCGGATAATTTCCAAATGGATTAACCGTGTCCTCTGTGGACGTCCCACCTTACGCCGTATTTCCTACAAAGCAAGTGTTATAAAAAGAAAATTGAAATTCACCATATCGGAGGGCTTTAAGACCCAACCCGAGCGAGTTAGGCAGGAACAAACAGATTAAACAACTTAAAGGGAACGATGTGGGCAGCATGAATAAATTCGGCTCTCACACAATTAATTTAATTTTTACAAGTAATTTATCCTGCAATGTTCGTACCTGTGTTGTAGGTATGGGGTCAAATTTAGTTGAAACAGGTGAAACTAAATAAAAGCTTGTAATTATTACGGATTATGTAATTACTTAGTTAGAATGTCACTGCAAGTGCAGTGCACAGGGCAATCTATTAGAGTGCGCAGAGGTTTGGCTGTCAGTAGGTAAGGTAAGTGCCTACATGTCATTGCAGTATGGTTCAGTACGACTAAGGTGTAGCGATACTAAAACTAGAATCAAGCTTTATGTATTACTAATAAGTACTATGATTCTATGTTGGTCGAAATAAAAATATTATTATTATGAGGTATTAAAGTAGTAATAGTACCGACCTATACAGATAGGTACTGACTGCATAGGTAAGTACCTGTCAGCTAAAAAAAAATGTATGTATGTATGTAAATACTTTATTGTAGGTACATAAAACACAAAAGTAATACAAAAAGAAAACAACAAAACAAAAGAGTACAAAGGCGAACTTATCCCTAAAAGGGATCTTTTCAAGCTAACCTAAACAGGAAAGGAAAACTTAAAGATAGGCGAACAGTAAAAAAATATGTAGGATCATCATTAATCTTACATTTATTTCTTGGGCAGATGCAATCATTATGTCCACATTGTTTTGTAGCGGTATTAAGTTCCACTGAGGTAGGGGAGGGGGGCCCAAAGCGAGCATACTGCTCAAAGCGAGCACTGGCGCTCATCTTGAAAAATATAAGGACAATGGCGGTGTGACTGCGTGGCGATATCCGCCCCGCTCCGGTCCACCTGCCGCAGTCGCCCACCACCGCCTGCTAGCGACCGTGCGCGTGTAGTGTCAAAAAATTACGATTTGATCAGTCCAGATATGAAAAAATACGAGGTATGTATCGAGTGTTTGCGGATTTGTGAGGACGTTGTTGAAAAACGTTAATGTAATATGTATTGACAGTTATTTAGCTTTGTTTGGTAAAATGTTCTTGAATGTGCGCGAAATATTTGAAGTTTAGGTTCGAGTACAATGTGGATTTGGTCGAAAAAGGCAAAGCGGGCAGGGCAAAGTGAGCATATGCCCACATACCGTTAGGCATATTAAAGCGATTTATTTGTTTTTGTGTTATTTAAACGCTTAGCTTGCTTGTTTTAATTGCTTAATTGTTTTAGATGGTCAATAATTACAAAAGAAAAACTGAATAAAGTGCTTGGGATGAAGAGTCAATGTCAAAAGCAATGGCGGAAAGCAATTTTTTTGGAAGAAGTACCATTTTTTGTTAAATTAGTTATGTTTTGACTCTGATTAAAGTCTACATCAAATCACTGGAGTTTTATTGACGTGATCGACGTATTTTTGTCCTTATCTCCAAATAAATATATTATAGTTATTGCATGAATGAAGGGTGCTCATTTTGCCCCCTTTGTGCTCGCTTTGCCCAAAAGCAGTGCTCGCTTTAGGCTCCGCCTCGGGCAAAGCGAGCAAAAGTAAAGTTTTCGTAATTTGTTATTTTTATTAGTTTTTCTAAACTTTGTAGAATATTGAAGTATGTATAATTAAACTACGATAAATTCAGCTTTAAATAGCATTTAAAGTAAAGTGATACTGATATTTTCTTCATACTTTTTTCTCAGTTCCTCTAATGGTGCTCACTTTGGGCCCCCCTCCCCTACAGCTCTAGTCGACGTCTTCGACTGTAAACTATAGTTCCTCCTTGGGAATGTTTTTTCTGTAGGTGCTCCGATGGCACTCCGATGGGTGTTGATATTAAAATCTCCAAGTGGTGTGCCCACCTATCGCATCCGGTGCTGGCGACAGGCTGTCTGCCTGCCTCCTCAAAAAAAAGCCATAAACATTAAGCTTTTTCTACTTCCAGCCGAACTAGTAATAATGTCATCTTCAAACAAACACCATTTTAGAACAAAATGTGTTTTAGAAAATAAGCTCTAATGATAATGAATGAAAAGATGTTTCTGCTGCAGAGAGGAATTGGTTTAATTTTAATTTATGGCCATAAGATACGCCGGGGCGGACGGTAGCGCTTTGAATGTCACACATCATTAATTTGTCCCTTCAACGAAATTTTGTGTAAAATTCTCAAACTGAGACAGTATTTCAAAAGGGCCAGTCCTTTCAAGCGTTCGGATCGTTTAGTACTGATAAAATTTTAGCGCATTTATTTTAACATTCATGTATACTAGACTGACCCAACTTATATGTGAATCAAAATGTTTTAATGTTGTTCGCATAAAGTGTAGTATTGCTTGGTCTGATTCACACGTTGGTTAGTCTGTACCTAGGTACTTATTTACTTTTGTTACAACCGCTTCTGAATATGGCAGCAGGCATAGCACCCTCCCTAAGGATTATTAGTAATAAAAATTCGTTTGTACCTAATAAAAACTAGTTTTTGTTAAAAGGTTTTTTTATATTAAAATCAGATTTTTTTGTATTAAAATCAGAAATACTTTATTAAAGAAAATTAAGTTATACCAACAAAAATTGTTAAAATAATAAATTATAATATGTAGTACATGCTCTTTTGCGGACTGTACTGGTCTATCACGGGTACAGTCAGCATCAAAAGTAGCGGATCACTCTGTTACTTTGTCGTATTAACACATTTGTCAAATTTGTATGGTGTTAAGTACGTTGCTATAAAACGACAAAGTACAAAAGTATGCAGCTACTTTCGATGCTGGCCGTACTTGCATTGTCATATAAAATCTAGGAATTGTGGCGTATTCAGCCAAGTTAAAAAAAAGGAACTAGCGACAATATAGCCGTATGCTCTAGGTACACGAACCCTCTGAAGCCACATTCGACCCGCTAGGTATAACTCAATTGTATTTAATACAAATTTATTACACGTTAGGTATACCCCTTATTGAAAAAAAAACAAAAACCTAATCTATGTAGGTATACATCTACCTACCTACCTATCGATTCAAAAGAGTGGTACGAATGAATTGAACGAAAGTAATGTCACTTGACACTGTGTGAGTGCCGTTTTTATATAAGGGCGTCCCAGTATTTATGTAATAATAGGTACATAAGACCAACTTCTTCGTTGGATTTTTATTAACGCCTCTAGCGCCTTTTGAAATTAAAATAGCAAAAAATCTATACGTGTGTTTCGCAAAGATTTGTTTGCGATTTTATATTTAGAAGATATGAGAAGTACCTATTGAACAAGTTTTCGCAGCTATAAGTCAACATAGCCGACCGGCACGACACGAACTTCGAGTTTCGAGTTTCGTAGTAGCTTCAGGGCTGCTTTACGCCTGCAGCAGGGCTACCACGAAACTCGAAACTCGAAGTTCGTGTCGTGCGGTCCCTCTGACTCTTATACTATTTAAAACGAGAGCGAGAGGGACTGTACGATACGAACTTCGAGTTTCGAATTTCGTAGTAGCCCTGCTGCCTGAGTGATTCGGTCCGATTGCGACATCCACGCGACATCTATGAATTCAGCAGTGTTATTCTGAGAGAAGCGCCATCTACATGTTCTCTTAGAACTAAAAAAGCTCAAATCTTGTTTTTGCGCCATCTACCATTACATTGACAAACCAAATCCCCGATCTCAAGTTACATTTTACTCCATCTGTGGAAATGAGGGCTATCGCGTATGAATTCGCCGCTAGAGGCGCTAGTGTAGCGTGAGGTCTCTGAATTGTCACATCCACAATCGAGCAAAAACAATTTTGCTCTGTGGTCACATCTCATAGTTTGTGGCTAAAATATTCTGTGGTCTATTAAGTTACTGGTTACAAAATGTATCGGGAAATACTTAGAAATGAAGAAGTAATTAAGAGTGAATGTATTTAATTATGTTTGTGTATAGGTTAGGCGTAGGTTTCTTCTTTAAAAAATGGTAGGTATGATGTAGGTATATCAATGATCAGGGGTCACTTTTAATTAAAAAATATATATATTTAAGAACATTCAATATTTACAAATTATTACTAAAAATTCATGGACTGAGTCACAAACTAAGAAGTTTTGCGTAAGATAACACGTTGCACCTATGGTTAAACCTAATATAATGTACAGGTTAATTAAGACTAAAATAAATAAAAAAAGTTTACAAAATATACATACATACTGTGGTGACGCCGATCCACGCGCCCCGACCTACATCATCTCGGTCAGCTGACACGAAGACCGGCGCCGCACATATGGGAAGGGATGTAACTCAGATTTCTATATGATTATTAGAAAGGCAAATTGCTGGTTATAACAAGTGCAAGTTCATACCTTTATATATTATTCCCGCGCAGTTATCATGCCATATGTATGGCTCAAAGTAAGCTCTTAAACTCTCAAGACATCGTACTACATCTGCTTCGCTAATATTCGGTCTTTAGATCTCTATGCTCCCGTCACCTCCTGTGGAAGTAATACAACACATGACTCTCTGACTAGAGAGCCACATGTCCATGGCAACAATGCCTTGACATAATTCGTTCCTTACACTTTAGGTGGTCAGCAACCTGACCGATACTGAAAGTTGGTGTACAGATTACTTAAACAGTGCCTTTGTAGCTTTGTGTGCTAAACCATAACTCCAAGCACCATTCTTTTGCCGTCACCTGGCGACCCTCCAGCCTTCACCTGGCTGCCTTTCTGTCCCATAAGGCGAATTTACCGTATATCGCTGCACATAGAACATTGCCTGCAATAACGTACGCCACGCATAAGCCGCGAACTCGAACCCAGTTCCAAGTAACTGACCAGTTCCGGCGCGTTCAGTATGGACTTAATCGACCTAGAATTCTCGAGAAAACAGGGAAACCTTTCATTTAAACAGGGTATTCATAAGCGTGCTTGGCAATGCTAAGCACACAAAGTTTATCTTAGCGTTCGGAATAACCAATCCCGTAGTAGCTTGATAGCTCCGAAGTAAAGCGCATACAAGTACGCATGAAGTAAAAGATGAAATTTAGCAAGGAACAAACTATGCTAGATACTTAGCTCTTAGGAAATTGCAGCTGCTTCACCAGCTGCTATTACAGACGTTATTACTTTTCAACTAATAAAATTATACTGAATATTAGTGCTTGTGAGAAAAACTTTGACATTTAAATTAAACGGTTCCTAACCACAGACAATATTCATAGACAAGATAACCATAGATAAAGCGTTTACCTCTTTCGTGAGTCGGAGCTCACGACACTCCCGACGAGGAAGCTAGTTAGAGTGACGTCATCAAGTCGCGAGTCCACTCCCTGATCTTCTCCAGGGCTCGAACTGCAGCTCGGCGTTTCTTATCCTGTTCCACCTCCGTCGACTGCTCTCCATCGCTCATGTCCAGGTCATTACTCAAGGCACAATCATAACTTATATCCATGTCATCTGTCATATCCAAACGTTTATCGGTCACATCCATATTCGTATCCATGTTATCTGTGATATCCAAACGTCTATCGGTCACATCCATATTCGTATCCATGTAAGGAATCGTTTCTACCCTAGTGTGTTCAGTGGGTGTTAACTGAGATCTGAATTCGTCTACTTCAATCCTGTCATTAATCACAGTAGCTGGAATACTGATTGATTCTCCGTTGTTTTCATCTTGAGCTTCGATTCTGTTTGAAGTTTCCGTGTCTTGAAGAATGTTATGTGGCTGATCGGTGACGTCTGTTTCTAAAGGGTACAAATGAGCAATGGATCGTGTGAACACCTTATCACCTACTTTCACCTTCGCTACTCTGCATAGTCCATCAGGTCCCTTAACGAGAGAGATGATTTTCCCCACTTTCCATCCTTCGCGATTTTTGTCACCCTTTATTTGAACGACGTGACCCTCTTTCGGATTCACCTTTGATGTCACGCGAGGATCCTTATGAGAATTATTATACCTTTCACGTAAACTTGCCAAATACCGGTTACAAAACATCTCTTTAAATTCTTCAAGCAGTATACGAGCTCGTCTCCACGCCGTTACTAGGTCTTTCTTGGTCGTGGTACCTTCTACTAGTGCGTGCTCCTGCGACGTTTCCATAGTGATACATCTACCAAGATTTAAAAAGTCTGCCGGTTTCAGTACATGTTCTATCTCGGAGTCTACACATGTAAGTGGTCGTGTATTAAGTACAGCTTCCACTTCTTTGACAACTGTTGACAGCTGGGAGTCTCTAAGTAAGTGTTTTTGCAGTGATCGTTTCATACAATGTTTTACCATAGCCACTAAACGTTCGTAATATCCTCCATGCCATGGGGCTAGTTCAGGTATAAATCTCCATTGGATCTTGTTTTCAACACAATAGGATTTAGATAATATTTCTGCCAGTAACTTGAAGTATGAAGCATTATCCGATGTGATGAGTGATGGTATTCCTCTTGTCGCTATCAACCTCCTTAGTGCTAGAAGTCCTTCCTCAGCTGTGAGATCTTGAACCACTTCCAGATGAATAGCTCTAACGGCTAAACATGTAAATAGACATATCCATCGCTTGCTGTTACCGTTTTCAGTTTTAACGATCAGAGGTCCTAAATAATCTACTCCTGTAAAGGTAAACGGCATACTAAAGTTGACACGTTCGGGTGGAAGTGCAGGTGTAGGTGGTAAGCGATAAGGTCCGCCACCATGCTTAACACATCTTTGACATTTTCTTATAACCTTCTGCACCTGACTTTTACCCTGAGGAATCCAATATACCTCCCGGATCAAACTGAGTGTATGATTGGCTCCCACGTGATAGTTCTTCTCATGTACGTCCTTTATGATCTTCTCAGTGAATTTAGAATTTCTGGGTATAAGAACAGGATATTTTTTATCAAAGGACCAATTAGTATTTCTCATCCTTCCCTTACAGCGTAGTAAACCTTGATCATCTTTAAACAGCTGTAGATTACGACTCAAATTTGTCTCGATTCCCTTGACTTCTTTGGTGAAATGTTCGGACTGTAAAACTTTAATTTCTTCTAGGATAGGGTTTTTAATATTGGTAGTACTATGATTTTCATTCTCAGGTCCGATGGTAATTTTATCAAATCCTTTAGTATTATTTGTGTCCTTGACTGTTTCTAATCCAGTATCCGGTGATGCTGAAACATTCAACTGATTCATGTCTAACTCTGAAGATGCAGTAACCGAATGATCTATATCCGCAGGACCCTCCGCGGCCACAAGCGAAGTGTCTATCATCCTTACCGTGTTAGCTGGCCACTCACTCGGTTTCTGTAATAGAAAGCTCGGTCCAGCTAACCATTTAGCTTGATCTTCCTTGGAGCCATTCGGTCTGGTGGCAACATCAGCCGGATTTAGATCAGACGGCACGTATCTGACAGTTAGGTTTTTGTTGTTCTTAATCTCCTCTATCCGTCTTGAAACAAATGGTGTCAATAGCTTATGTGAGTTGTACCAGACAATGACAATCTGGCTGTCTGTCCACAAGAATTGCCGAGTAACGTTAATTTTGATAAATCTAAGCAGATAGATCTTCCCTTTTGAATAATTCAGGGCATATGGCTTGATTGTGCGAGTCGAATTGTCCGCAATGTGGACATTTTAATTTCCTTTCCTTGCACTGCTTGGCAAAATGGTTTAGGCGAAAACATTTAAAGCATCGGTTGTTAAGCTTTTGTTTTCTCTCTTCTAAGGTTTTGACTTGCTTACATCGATCGTTATAGTGTTGTCCTTGGCAAAAGAGACAGCTATACTTGCTCCTTTTGCTATCAAAATGTCTTCCATCATTTTCTGGTTCGTATCTCCTTTTATGAGGTCTACTGTCCTTGTTGAAGTTGGAATTCACTGAGCTGTGGCATTGAAATGTCTGTTTACTTCTGTTAAATCTCTGATTATTATGTCTTGCATTCATGAATTGTCTGTTACCATTATTTGATACATTATTCACATGTAATGTCTCCGCTGTATACTGAGTACTTTCTTTCAGTGATTGTTCAGAGAAGATTCTACTGGCATCTTCTCGTGCAGTAATAATAACTGCTAGCTGTTTTCTTAAGTCCTCAATTGATTCGGCCTTTACTTTCATTTTAATCTCATATATAATGTCCTCTGGAAATTTCTCCATTATCATAAATCTGAGATGATTATGACTAATATCCTCTCCCAGCGAATGAAGAACTCTAATATGTCTCTCTATTTCGTCTAATGTCTTCCGGCAATCTTCAATTTTCTCTGCCCTTCTGATTTTATATAATGTGGAATAATGAGCGTCAATGATTAGATCATCTTTGCCATATCTCTCCTTTAAAGTAGATATCGCGATTCCGTAATTCTTGTTGGTAGTATCCAAACCCTCAATAGTCTTCTTAGCCTCGCCTCTGAGTGATGCCTTCAAGTACATCAACTTGTCGACATCAGACAGGTTTCTCTGGTCAATACATGAATGAAATTGATCCCCAAAATTGGTGCCATTCTAGTAGATTCCCACTGAAGGTAGGTATACTAAGCTCAGGTAGTTTGCTAAGTCTTCTATCAGAAGTCACAGTCCGGGTAGCACTAGTGTCAGATTTAATGTTGATGTTGGCAGTCATTCCTGCTAACACTTCTTCTCCTTTGAGCTGTATTGTAGTTAGATTTGATATTTCGTCAGCATCAGGTTCATTACACAGGTTGAAGTATTGTAGTAATTCAGTCTCAAATCGAGTTAACATGGATTTCAATTTAGCAGCATGAATCTTTGCTTCTTCGAGGTTTTGAATATTGCTACATATTTCAGATTGAGCAAGCATATCAATATTGCTAGCTATAGTAGATAGCCTATTGAGTAATATATTATCCATTTTGTATAAGAGGTTCCAATCTGTGAATGGATTTTCAAAAGAAATGATACCTTCGCTATGTAAGTAACGTCAGAAAAAATAATTAAATAAAATTAACCTGACCAGTCATCATCATAAATGTTGAAGGCTAATGCCTTATAAATTTAATAGCATAGTGACATAAAATATTACAACCAAAATTTGACAGAAATAATAATAATAATAATAATTTAACTTTGCAAATGGCACTACCAAACTCCTAGTTCAATTTTAATAGAACTAATTTAATAAAATATAGTCGTGTCTGTAGTGCACACACCCTACTTAGAACGTTGTCCACATATTTACATTAAAATTGAACATTTATAAATATATAGACAAATAAATTCGATATTCGCCACTAAATTTATTTCTCAAAATATATTAGATCAACTCATAAAAGTTGGCATATTTTAGCATTAATAAATTATAAATTTTCAAATGAATTAAACTTTAAACCTTTCCAAAATAAATTATCTTTCCATTGAGATTATTGGTTGTTCACAAATGAAGCATATAAAAAATAATAATTAAGGCATCTTTAATAACACGATCACAAATTAACAGTTATTAGTGAAAAGAACATACCTTGTTAATACAACTTTAATAAGTTGAACGTAATTATGCAAACTCGGCCGTCCGCTACGGCTCACACACAGCGCAGCGTCGCGGCTTACAATTTTCCGGGCGCCGCAACAGCTACTAAGGCCCCTCTGCCTGCGGGGTCGTTTTGTAAAACGAACCGCCTAAGTTCGATTCCTATACATAAATAAGCTGTGTTACTAACAATTAATTACAATTATAGTGAATCTCTCGGTCACCGAAGAAACTACTCAATTATCAGCATAAATGCTAAGCAGCATAAACGAATAGGCGTCTTTTCGTACTCTAGACGATTTCTCATTAATTCCATCCAAGACCACAATACCTACTTAACTAAATAAATTTGAAATTGACGAAATCATAGGTACTCCTTCACGCTAAAAGACGTAATTGAACGAGCATCATCACTTATTTCGGCATTTATTGACGATCGTAACGGTTTTCCACGATAAAACCGAAACAAAGTCATCTCGCAAACTTTTCCGACATGAAAAACACGTGAATGTCGGCGTCCCTTCGGTTCACTTTTAAAACTCCAATTTCCTCCGTATATCAGTTGAATTACACGAAATCCACACAATATGGTATCCATCGAACAATTTACGGTTGATTTAATATACTTTCCGACACAATTAGTGAATATAACTTACCAAATAAATTTCCAGTTAGCACTTGAGCTCCACACTCCACAAGACACAGTAAAAAAATGGCGTAAATAATGGCGTCCTTGTATGTCAACAGGAATTTTCAATTTTTCACGAACTGAGAAAATACTTCCGTATTTCACCTTATATGTACTTAATTAAATAAATATCATTTTTTAAATAATACATGAATTAATTGCGTGACAATCATTCACTTATCACTACATCCAATAAAATATAGTAAAGCATAATTTTAAAAAATCCTTTCCTATTAATTACTAATGGCGCATTTCCGGTATCGGCCAATTCCGATTTCCGCTAATTCCGAAATCCGTCAATTCTGATTGGAATTTTATAAATTAGTTTACAAAGTTTATTAACCTAAAATAAGTATCTCTCACAGCACTACATCCATCAAGTTTATCTTAAAATACGTATTTTTGCATAATAGTAGACGTTATAATTAAGATTTCTTTCGATGAAGCTACGAGTTTAAATATTTTGAATTTTGGCAATTTCCCTTTGCAAATGCAATTCGACCATGTCAAATGTAAAGGGTCTGATGTCCATACAATTTAAAATATTATCTTTGTTTAGAAATTATGAATAAACTTTAGTTCCTTTAAATTTCGATAGATGGCGATACGGGTATTAAACTTGCTCTGTTACACAGCAATAATTAAATATTTTTCTCTTTATTCTATCAATCCCTAGGTCCTTATCGCAGCCTTTCTCCACCAAATTTTGTGGTGACGCCGATCCACGCGCCCCGACCTACATCATCTCGGTCAGCTGACACGAAGACCGGCGCCGCACATATGGGAAGGGATGTAACTCAGATTTCTATATGATTATTAGAAAGGCAAATTGCTGGTTATAACAAGTGCAAGTTCATACCTTTATATATTATTCCCGCGCAGTTATCATGCCATATGTATGGCTCAAAGTAAGCTCTTAAACTCTCAAGACATCGTACTACATCTGCTTCGCTAATATTCGGTCTTTAGATCTCTATGCTCCCGTCACCTCCTGTGGAAGTAATACAACACATGACTCTCTGACTAGAGAGCCACATGTCCATGGCAACAATGCCTTGACATAATTCGTTCCTTACACTTTAGGTGGTCAGCAACCTGACCGATACTGAAAGTTGGTGTACAGATTACTTAAACAGTGCCTTTGTAGCTTTGTGTGCTAAACCATAACTCCAAGCACCATTCTTTTGCCGTCACCTGGCGACCCTCCAGCCTTCACCTGGCTGCCTTTCTGTCCCATAAGGCGAATTTACCGTATATCGCTGCACATAGAACATTGCCTGCAATAACGTACGCCACGCATAAGCCGCGAACTCGAACCCAGTTCCAAGTAACTGACCAGTTCCGGCGCGTTCAGTATGGGACTTAATCGACCTAGAATTCTCGAGAAAACAGGGAAACCTTTCATTTAAACAGGGTATTCATAAGCGTGCTTGGCAATGCTAAGCACACAAAGTTTATCTTAGCGTTCGGAATAACCAATCCCGTAGTAGCTTGATAGCTCCGAAGTAAAGCGCATACAAGTACGCATGAAGTAAAAGATGAAATTTAGCAAGGAACAAACTATGCTAGATACTTAGCTCTTAGGAAATTGCAGCTGCTTCACCAGCTGCTATTACAGACGTTATTACTTTTCAACTAATAAAATTACACTGAATATTAGTGCTTGTGAGAAAAACTTTGACATTTAAATTAAACGGTTCCTAACCACAGACAATATTCATAGACAAGATAACCATAGATAAAGCGTTTACCTCTTTCGTGAGTCGGAGCTCACGACACATACATGCATACATACATACTTACATACATACGCTTGAAAAACATAACCCTCTTTCGGGCAGTCGGGTAAAAAGTTAACATTTCAGGAAAATGGGTAGAAATAAAAAAAATTTTTTTTTCGTTTCCCATAATATCTAAGTAAATCAGCTGATTGGGCTTTTTGAATGGGAAGACGAAAAACATTTTTAATTTTAAGACACATTCACCCCTTAATTTATACACCAGTGTATATAATAATTACGTTAGTTACTTAAATAAAATAAGTTATTAAAATTTATCATCATTTAATTATGATAACAATAAAATTAAATTTACTAAAATCTCAACCAAGGGGAATTTGATTCTTGTATACGCGGCAACACAGAATGGGGTTCATGTTATTTTATATTGTAGTTTCGAAATTATACGATATTTACTGATGGTATGTGATCCCAGTGTCCTTCTTATTTCTTGTAGTATTATTTTTACACAGTTTCACTGCGCAAACTGGCATTTTACTTCGGTTTATGACCAAAATTTAACAAAACATTCGGTACATGCACCTTACGCACAGTTTGCAACGCGACTGACTCTCATATACATTACTTTACTCTTTGCGACTGACTCGACTCGGGCTCGGGTACGCCAAATTCGGCGTACTATTTGTTGCCGCATTTGACAAGTACGCCGGCGGTATCTAGTCGAGCGAGCGCGCGAGACCAATCATTCATCTAAGAGTACGTACAACTAATCATGAAGTAAACAAACCCTGACATAACGAAAATAAAACAACACACTTTTTAAATAAATTTGACTTACCTCATTTAATTTTAATGACCAAAAATGAATTCACAACCTTTTGTCCACCCAAATCACGGTATCACAGTAATTTTGTATTATAAATTAATACGTTATAGGTTTGATTTTTGTCACAATGTCGCGCGCGATGAAATTTTAAAACGTCAGAGCATCAGAGCCATAAAAGTTGCGGACGCTAGGTGGCGCTGATGTCGTGCACAGAGCCAGCTGAACCGTCTCTCTCATTCTCGTCTCGTATTAAATGGTATAAGCGTCAGTGGGACGGCAGGATACGAAATTCGAATTTTGCAATTCGTAGCATAGGGCCTGATCAGATTGTAATGGGCGCTCTACACTTAGTCCGCGGATCACGGCGCGATTTCGCGGAGCGAACTTGCCGCGAATTTAACAACGACTCTACACTCGCAATGGTTCGCGGTATTTTCACAGTTATGTTCGCAACGTTAAATGAAATAGACGTTGAAGTAGCTGTTGCTGCGTCCCTAACTTTATGCGCGTTAGCGTACTACAACTATGTACATATTAAAAATAAAACGCAAATTAAGAAACGGTGGAGAAAACGAAGGTGGTGGATGACAAGTATCCATCGTAATCGATTTTTCACCAATTTCACAACGACGGTGCAGGTCCATACACACGGTCGCGGACTGCGAGTGTGGAGTCATATGCACGTTCGCGTCGCGTTCGCGCTTCGCGCTCCTTTTGACGCGGGACAAAAAACCGAACAAAATTGGGGAACAAAGCGCGAAACCGCGAAGAATATGCGAAACGGCTCTACACTGCGTTCGCGCCCCTTCGCAGCCATTGCGCGCGATCCGCGGGCTAAGTGTGGAACGGGCTTAAGATTGTTGAATTGTTGTGTAAGGTTGTATGTATTTAAACTCCTCTGCCTTTCTCACGAAGGGTGAATAAAAAAAAAACGATGAGTGACGTGCGAGATGCGTGCGCTTTGTTTACATTTTCAGGAGAATCCGTTGGCAACCAAATTATTACTGAAACTTTGAGCAGAATGTTATCAATTTTTATTTTCCTTCAAATTTATGAAGTAGCTTAGCAGGTCCAATGGTGTTGTGATGATTGGGCAAGAGAATATTATCAATTATTAAAAAATGAGAACTGTTCCGAAATGGGTAAATAAAATCCATGAAGCGGATAAAATAGAATTCTCATGGTAGGAATTAATTTATTTTTAGTATTCGTCGTTTAGCAAGTCGATGTTAAGTGTGAGTTGATTGCAGTGTCCACACAATATGCTACAGTCCGGATGGCACGCAGCTAGTGATTGGTGCGGGAGAAAAGGTGATGGTGTACGACCCGCGCGATGGCTCGCTCGTTCAATTACTACAGGCCCACAAGGGCGCCGTGCACGCTGTGGCTTACTGTGGCGACGGCAAGAAGTTCGCCAGCGGCAGCGCCGACAAAAATGTTATTATTTGGACCTCAAAAATGGAAGGAGTGCTGAAATATTCGTGAGTTGTATTTGCAAGACGTAGTTTCCACGGAGTGTAGTTACACAGTCGTGTGGTTTTCATTGTAATATACTGGCCTGCTGCCTAAAGTCTAATATTAGTTTGCAGTTTCATAGGGCTACAATAGGCATGGTCAATAAGCTTGACGACAGTAGTGCCTTGATTGCACAATATTTTAACACCCAACTTGTTTGTGGAAAATATCGAAATAATTGTATGCCCCATGAGAACTGCATTGCCAGGGTAATAAGTAGTTGAATTAAGATAGCATAGGAGCCTAACCACTCCCTTGTTTCAAATTTTGAGTTGAACTCTATTAATATAACAAAATAAGATCGTTGACAGGTGGGCCAATCAACTATTTTACCGACACTTTGGGCATCTCCTGCGTTACCATAATTGTCTCTCGCATTACCAAAAAATCATACTTCCGACAAGATATTTCATGGTTTAATAGTTTGAACTTATGTAGGATTACATATATTCATGTACACTATCTATTAAATTCCAGAAAAAACTTGTTTACTACAAAAATCTGCAATTATTTGAAAAATGTCGCGGACAGATTAGTGTGGGTAAAAAAGTTGATTGGCCCAGGTTTAACTCTAGTTACCAAAAGCAAGTGGGCAGTTGATAACTTTTGTTATTGTTTTTTTTTTAATTTAAAATTCATACTATATTTCAATTCCAGAAATATAGTCAAAACTGCTTATAGCAACACTGGTTATAATAACATACTGGTCCCTTTAAAAATGTTTTAAGCGGTGTTGACATGCATTTGAATATAGGGAGAGATTGCACATAGGTACATTCCAAATCAGTCTAAAATGCACCGACTCAGCCTAACATGACCACAGTAAAAGTAGCATAGTTTGCAAGATTTGCCACATTTAATTTTCTAAAATTTAATTATTTTAGCTGATCAGTGTTTGTTTGCATGTGAATTTAAAAAAAAAACTACAAGAGATACTTTTACCTACTAAGTTCATATTTGGCTGGTTTGGTTCATCTCAGAGACTAGACTATCTCTGATAATATTGTAATGAATGATATTTGGGACACCTCGGGTACTGCCTTTTTGCAATGTAATGTTTGGCAACCTGTTCCATTTCGCAACTTTTCATTTAATAAACTCTAAAACTGTAAATATTTCAGGATTTATTTCAGGGCCATTGTGTAGAAACCTTTAGATTAGGTAAGGTTAGTTTTAAAAAAATCCTGAAATATTTACAGTTTCAGAAATTTTAAACAGTTGGGAACTGAAAAGTTGTGAAATGAAACCGGGATACCTATATTTACAAACTATCAAAGTTTACCTCTTTATATTATAGTACCTGGGTGAACGAGCTTTGCTCGGGCTAACACTTGTTAAGAAGCGTTTTTCCAGAGATAAGACCAAGCTAGATTGATTATTGATCTCCGAAAACCTCTACATACCAAATTTTATAAAAAACGTTGGAGCTGTTTCCGAGATCCCCAAAATATATATACAAGAATTGCTCATTCAAAGAAGCGGCCATACCATTGCTTAAAAAACGGTGACGATACGGAATCGCAGTGACGCATCGTATGGGCACCGTTTGTTTGCATGCTTTCGACACCGCTGCTTAAAATACACAAACAGTGCAGAATCGCAGTGACGTGCCGTAAACGTCACGACTTTTGTTCGGTAAAGTCCTGAAATTTACAGCACGTCACTGCGATTCCGTATTTTAAGCAGCGGTGTGGAGAGCATGCGATAGGACGGTGCGCATACGATGCGTCACTGCAATTCCGTACCACCCTTCCGTCCATGTGGCCTTAAAGGTATTAGATAGATAGATCGAAATCATGGTCAAGAATATTTATTACTCTGCTGTTTTATTACATTAAATTGCTTAATTAACACTTCACCTTTGTGTAATACAGGCATGGCGAAGCAATTCAATGCTTAGCGTATAGTCCAGTTACATTCCACTTGGCCTCATGCGCAGTTTCAGACTTTGCATTTTGGTCGGCGGATGTGAAGGCAGTTCAGAAGTACCGTGTGTCAGGACGCATAACAAGTTGTGCTTGGTCACCCAATGGACAGTATTTGGCTGTAGGATTAGCTATTGGCGCTGTTTCTATAAGAGACAAAGTAAGATATATACATAGCTATTTTTTTTTATGTTTTTCTAATAGGCTAGATTCTGAAAAATATATGATTAGTCCGTCAGTTAGATGTTCAATAGTAGATTGTACAACAAGAGCATAAAATGATACAGAGTAAGTGAACAATTGTTTACACTGTTGCTATTTAATTTCCTCTCAATTGAAGTGAAAAGCAGATTAAACCCATTTTACCCTCAACATGTCTATCTGCTATATGAATGTCTTTGGTAAATGGCTTGTTTTATGCTCTTGTTGTACAATTTACTATTGTAAGACATCATGCGTTATGCAAATTGCTTATGTTTTATGTGCATTTTTCTAGGCGGGTGATGAAATACAAAGAGTGACAAGGGATGCTGCTGTGTGGGCTGTCAGTTTTACAAAAACTTATCTACTTGTGTCTGACTGGAATGAAACACTGTCCTTCTACAATGTGCAGGGCCAGCAAATACTCAAGGAAAGATCTATAGGTATTTTAACCTGATACAAGTAAATGGTGGTCATTAAAGTAGTAGTGAAATATCACTCTGCCTCTGCAAATGCTGAATATCAGCAAAAATAATTATTATATCTCAACAGGTTAACTGAGCAAATAACTAAATTTACTTTATATTTTATCATTGCTTGTTACACTGTTTACCTAGTGACCCTGGTACAAAACCTAAGGAATTCACCTATAAGGTAACAAAGCTAAAAAATGTTTGTAGTATTTGTTAACCTCTGATAAAATGGGACTCCGTTGCAACTCTAATTGGGATTGACTAAAAATATCAATGTTTTTTTAAAAAATTGTATAGAAAAGTGAATTATTAATAAACTAATTTCGATATTTTTTATATAAACTTTATTTTTAAATTTAATTATAATATTATTTTGGTTGATGAGTGATGACGTCATAGTTTAATCTGGTTCTGCCACACCAATGCAATTTCATAAATTTGATCTGTATATGTGTTGAGCCACATATGTACATATTTTACTTTTATCTGTGGTGAAGCAGTAAACTGTCAAGAATGACCCTCAAGGATGACTCTTACTGCTACTGTCTCTTGTCAGAGTCAAGCGTCATATGTCTGATTGGGGGTCCAAATCGACCTAATCCACGAGTAAATTGTGAAGAATTCTTATCTTCACAGAATAAAGTACAACTTGGACCGTCTACGTCATAGCTCACTTCAAAGTGAAAGATCATTGCTTCGTTTTTATGTAATAAATTCATTAAATTATATTAAAATAAAATAAATACAGAATACGATTTATAAAATATTTATCGAGATATGTTTCTCGATTTATTATTTGTAAAAAAATAGACAGCCTCAAGTATCTTTTCCACATGCTATGGAATGGAATGACTTAATATAATACTAAGAGCACACAGTATTAATGTGTTGATAATACTATATAAGCCATTTGTTTACAGGAATAGCTGCATTGTCAGTGTCAATGCTTGGTGAATTAATATTAGTTGGTGGCATTGGGGGCTGGGCAGTGCTGACCTCAGAGGGAGTGCCCATACTTAATACCCCACAGGAGTGGGTGTGGGCGATAGTGCCTTCACCATCCTTAGGAACTATTGTATGTATTACGGTATTTGACTATTTTTTTCATTTATAAGGCCCCATTTAGACTATGCTAGAACTTGCATGCAAGTTTCACTACATTGCGGTATTTGTTTGATCAACTGAATTCAATGTTCCTCAATAATCTGCAATGTAATGCAATTTGCATTCAAGTTCTTGAATGGTCTAAATGGGGCTTTGAGCTTGACAAAGAATTATGTCTGTTACCATGTCTTATAGACGGTTTTTGGCTTATTTTTGATTGGCGATTGTATCAGCAATGTTTATTTTGACTCTTTTAAAGGAACTTGAAGTTTTTTTTTAAATTCATATGAAGTCCACGACTTGCCCTAGAATGACCACAGCGAAATATAAAAGCGTCATAAATATTAATTTGCCAGGCAGTGGGGTGCCAGGACGGGACTCTCTGGTGCTACCAGGTTGTATTTAGCACAGTGCACGGGCTGTACCGCGAGCGTTACGCTTACCGCGAACACATGACTGACGTGATCGTCCAGCACCTCACCACCGGAAGCAAAGTTCGCATCAAGTGCCACGACCGAGTACAGAAAATCGCCATCTACAAGCATCGGTTGGCGGTAAGATCGGCATATTCAAATCTTTTGTAAAACATGAATAAGCAATGTGCGCTCATGCAGACTTCGTGCTTTTGAGTGCTAATTCTAGAAGAAGCTGACAAAATTCTGTGGAATTCAAAATCGGAGAATGGAGTAGTACTATAGTAGTTAGGCTATGCTCTCCTATAAATAAACGACATCGGCCGCTTACAGTGTCACGTTCACGTCATATGCTGCGTAGCAATGCTCACTACAGGTTGTGGCCTCTTTCTGCGTTCTTTTTTCCTCTTTCTTCTCTCGTTGGCGTTTTCACGTCGTACGCGGCATTCAAACTCAATGCGTCGCGTCTCTCGTTGTTTCGAATCATTACAACGTCAAGTCGTACGTAATATACAAAATGGCGAGATTCCGTCGGACGTAGGTATTGACCGCAGACGTTGTGTGTTGCGTTCAGACGTTTGGGAACGTTGACGCTGGCGTCAGACGTTGCGTATAGCATACAATACAATACAAATACGAGTATAAGCATAAGTCGGAGACCATAGCCTAATGCCTAATATTGGGTTGCATATGTGTAGGTGCAACTGCCAGAACGTGTGGTGGTGTACGAGCAAGGCGACGTGGAAGGGATGCTGTATCGCGTGAAAGAGAAGTTGCCGCAGAAAACGGAATGCTCGCTGCTTGTCGCTACTAGCGACGCTTTGCTCCTTTGCCAGGTACCGGCTATATTTTTATACATATTCATAAACGCCTGTTCGCATATTTTTCTCAAATATGTCCGTGAAAGTTGACATTATTCTTCACATATATTAAAAAGTTAAAAAAGATTGCAGGCTCGCTAGCTCGACGTACAAAATGTCGCATACAAATTTCATTATTGTCGAGTCGCAAACTTTTTAAAAAGTTAAAAGGGCAATGGAAATGTTGGCACAAGTCGTATACAGCCAACTCAAATGACCGGTATCAGTTAAATAAATAAATAAATATCACGGGACAATTCACACCAATTGACCTAGTCCCAAAGTAAGCTTAGCAAAGCTTGTGTTATGGGTACTAAGCAACGGATAAATATAATTATATAGATATAGATACATACTTAAATACATATTAAACACCCAAGACCCGAGAACAAACATTCGTATTTTCATACAAATATCTGCCCCGACACGGGAATCGAACCGGGACCTCAAGCTTCGTAGTCAGGTTCTCTAACCACTAGGCCAGCTGGTCGTCAAAACAAGGTCGTCAGTTATTTTGTTAGAATTGCGGACTTTTTTTATTTGGTTTGAAACAGCTTGTGGTGTTTTCGGTGGAAAAATACACCTGCAGTTTAAATTAAGTGAAAAAAGGCAGGAAAACATATTATTAGAATAAAATTAAATAACATATAACATGCTGGCTTCGTATCGTTGCAAGCTCGTCCGTTAAATACTCATACTCAGCCAGCAATTGCCTACTTCCATGCCACGACAATAATCTACTATTACTCGCGCCTATGTTAGAGTAGATTGTATGGTGTGTGTACGATGAATTTTAAGAAGGGAGCATGTCAACGATGATGTTTTCTTTGCCTGTTGAGTTGAGTTTATGCTCATATTGCTTCATTTATGTTTACAGGATACTAAACTGTCTATAATTGGACGCCAGATACCAAAATCGTGGACGGTGCCATCACCTATACGTTACGTCAAAGTGACAACCCTGTATTTCGAAGAAGTGTTACTGCTAGGATTGTTAAATGGCCAAGTAAGTCTTATCACGCTTTACACAAATAATGATTACTTACAGAGAAAAGGTTTTTATTTTATTACAATAATAGGTAAGTAGGTACATAAGTACCCGGATATAAAGATACCACAAAGATATTCATTCGTTTAGGGGTACAAAGTTACGCACATTTGATACTGACTGACTGATTAAGAATCATCAAAAATGAACTATCAGAACTTCCACAGAGCTGAAATTTGCCACAGACGTAATATCCAGTACTCAAGTAAAACGAAAACCTTCAAAACCTGTATTTTCGAAGATGTGAAATCAAAAGCCTCGCAAAAGTAGGTATTAAGTGAACTATATTGTTCTTATGAGTAAATAAAAGCATCTCTCTAAACCTATTGGGTAGAGATATCTACGTGCCGTCTCAGTAAAAATTGTTTAATCTGATGTGCGTTTTCTGATGAATGATGATGACATAATAAGCTCAAACTCCCTGAAACTAGAAAAAACAGGAAGTGGGAAATAGTAACTCTATTAAGATTGTTTTTTTGGAATCTTTTTGTATTCTTTATTTCAATTCCAAATTTGTATTTTCGAAATAGTAACTCTGTCTCCTACAGTATTTTCAACGGCACGGCACAACAGAAGTTATATGAAAATCCCACAAATTATTTGATTTTAGCTATAAATACTCGTTTTTTTTTTCAGATATGGCTGGTGGAGCCGAGCGGCGGCAGCTGTCGATTGGTGCTGGCCACTCCGGCCAGTGTACGGTGCTTGGACGTGAGCGCGTCGCGCGCGCGCCTCGCCGTCGTCGACGACGCGTCCGTCTGCCGCGTGTACAGCCTGCCCACCGGGGAACTGCTGTACACGGTCAGTGCCATCGCACATTACCACAGATAGTTTATTTTTTTCATTACACTTGCTCGTAAACAGTGTCGTAACATGCAGGCTACCTTGGTTGCAACCCCCCTAATAAAACCCTCGACCTTAATGTGCTTGTCATGAAACCCGTGGTCGGTAAATGAGTCATTGCGCGTACACATTTTCTTGTCATGAAGCCCAAGGTAAGTAAATGAGTCAATGTGATTACCGTGATTACTGACCTTGGTTTCATCTATGTTCACAAATTAGCCCTTTCTGGCGTTGAAGTTATTCTGTGCTTGTATGCCGCCACGTTTACAAATGTGCTATAGAGGATGTTGTGTACAGGAGGAGAGTGTTTCGTCGGTGTCGTGGAACTCATGGTGCGACGAGCTGGCGGCAGTTTCCGGGGGCGGGCGGCTCGCCATCAAAGCAGCTCACTTCCCGCCCGCCACGCAGCCGCTGCTCGGCTCCGTCGTCGGCTTTCAGGTGTACCTTTAAACTTACTAATATGGCGGCGGTTAGTGTTCGAACGAACATTCGGTTTCCGTGAGTTTCGGTATTACCTATAAATTGGAGTTTTGGAGGGAAAATTTCTGAAACTACCTAGTACCGAAACTAAAATTGGGTTCGTAAGCTTCGTCGTATACGCTTTTGCAAATTATTCGTGGCTCCATTGTTATTCCAAATCAAGTAGGTACCCACTTTTTTAGAGATGGCTCAGCTAGATAATTAATTTCATTTCATGTGAAAAAATGAACTATTTTCATTAAAAATACAAATATAATATAGTTTTTAGAATTTAAATGATGTTTTACGTTTTTCGGTTTATACAGTCGCAGAATAAAACGGTTCGTCAGATTTCAAATAATACATTAATTTTCAGCTTTGCAAGAACATATTGTGTTGTTTCAGGGTGGCAGAGTTTTCTGTCTCCAGTCTAATACGATGCAAACCATCAACGTGCCGCTATCACACGCAGTACACCAATATGTGCAGCAGAAAATGTTCAAGTAAAACCGGTTTTATTATTTAGTAAATATAAACCTTAATATTATTTATCTTTAGAAAGCTCTATTTAACGCCCAATTAATTGGCATAATTTAAATGAGTTTCGAAACGCGATATCTCTGTAGATTATGTGTGGTATGGTCAGGCGCGGTCGCAGTCTGAAATTTTAGTGGGGGTCACTAACAATAATACATCGCGGCTAGGTGCAAAAAATAGTTCGTGTTTACGCTGGATCTAGGCGACATAAAATGACTTTTTATGCTCTAGTGCATAAAGTGAAATCTTCATTTAAGACCAAGGTAATCAGGTGACAACATCCACAAAGAAAAAAGTTTCTATATATATTTTTTAATAATTTTTATTTTATATAAAACTAAAAATCAATCGAATCAATCAAAATAAATCAATAAAACTAAAAAAATATAATTATATAATAATTCATAAAAATAAAAGGTACATAGAAAGTAAACAATTGTTTCCGCTGTTGCTATTTAATTTCCTCGCAATCTAAGTGAAAAGCAGAGTGTAAAACTCGAGCATTCAACCTATTTTCCCCTCGACGTGTCTATCCACCCTCGCCGTACCAGCTCGGGTGGCTATATGAACGTCTTGGGCAAAATGACTCGTTTTCGATACAAACGCTATCTCGATATTTCGCCTGTCATGAAACCCTCATATAAAATGTATTTTCACTTCTCATGCTCGTAAAGTTGGTGTTTATGCTGGATCTAGGCGACATAAAATGACTTTTTATGTACTAGTGCATAATATAAAATCTTCGTCTAAGATCAAGGTGATTAGGTGTCAACAGCCACGAACAAAGAAATTTCTTTATATTTTTTTTACATTTTTTTATTTATATAAAACTAAAAATCAATCAAAATAAATTACTAAAACTAAAAAAAAACTAATTATATAGTAATGCATGAAAAATAAAATTTACGTAGTGAGTGAACAATTGTTTTCACTGTTGCTATTTCATTTCCTCGCCATCAAAGTGAAAAGCAAAGTGTAAAACTCGAGCATTAAATCCATTTTCCCCTCGACGTGTCTATCCACCCTCGCCGTACCGGCTTGGGTGGCTATATGAACGTCTTGGGTAAAATGGCTCGTTTTATGCTCTTGTTGTACAATCTACTATTGGTTATGCGGGATAAGATTAAACGGGTTTTTATTAGAATTGTGGTTTGGAATTTTGTGTTGAATAACAGTTTTTCTTTGAATATGGCCCGTTGAAATACTCTTTAATTTTGTATGAACCGCTCCTACGTTAAGGCCGGCACAGACTTACCGGTTCTGTAGTTCATCATCACCACACATACCGTTCAGCCTTCTGATTTCTATTCTTTTCTGTTCTATTCTGAGTAAAACAAAACAGAATCGATAGGTCTGTGGCCGGCCAAAGGAAATTCCAGTATAAGAATTCCATTTTCGAATGCATAGCATTGGCGACTTTTAATTGATAAGCAAATTTTGAAACTGGAATTGTCAAATCATTTTTTTCAGTTTCAAGTTGACTTCCTATTAAATTTCGACTTATCTGAACATTTTGACGTTACAAGTGTAAATGCTTCATTTAGATAGCGTTTATTCTTTTCGATAATAATTAATTTACTACGCGAGAGATTACGCCCCCTGGGAGCTATAACTGTTCGTACCTTTGGAAAATTCTAGCCTCAAGATAAGCAAGACGCACACAAACAAACTATACAGCTATATAGGAGAAACTAGCCCACTTTGACATATAAATTTAAGGTCGTATGTAAACATGATTGCAATCGTGTGAATAGTGCGCACTCTAAATACGTTTACCTCCGTCAAGCAGGCAGTGTTTCGATGATAATGCATTGAACGAATCAAACATTTCAGTACGACAGGACTGAAAGCGGTTGTCGGAACTACACGTACAGTCACCAGCACCAATATCTGACACAACAATCGTGCATAAATATCTGACACGACTCTATTTCTAGGGCCGGAGGGACGTGTCAGATATTTTGGCACGCTCCGCTGTGGCAGATATTAATGCTGGTGACTGTACGCATGGCTAATTCACATTTCCCGTTAAACTTGGAAAGTCAGGATCGTTTACGTTTTAACACGGGTACAATTAGCACGAAAACGCGTTCAATGTCCGACCCGTTTTATTGCACTTGGCTAGGGTCTTGTAGTATGTTGGTTACGTCCGATGTGGGTTTCTGAGACAGGCTAGTTGGCGCCTGTAGCGTGAGCCCGTTAGACAACTTTGACATGTAGGCCACGTTTGTAATTGGTTAATTAACTAAATGACTCACAAGAAGGACTGTAAGGTCAAGCGGACCTCACCATGCTAACGCCATCTAGCGATATTTCGAGGAATGTGTTTTTCATGAACCAATAGCTCAGCGGTTTCCACCAGAGCGGTGTTGTGCGGGCGAGGTAAATGAAGCGTTTCTATTGGTTCATGAAAAACACATTTCTCGCAACACATCCTCGCACATTTCTGGTGGGAACGCAGCCTAAGTCCTGGCTTATGTGTTGTAGTGAGGCGTACGCGGTAGCCTGCCTCGGCGTAACGGCTCTGGATTGGGAGCGCCTCGGGGAGGCCGCGCTAGAAGAGCTCTCCTTCGAGGTGGCCCGCAAAGCCTTCCAGCGCGGAGAGAATCTCGTGTTTCTCTCGCTCATCGACCATCTGCAGGTAGGACTTAGTTCCACTAGCTAGTGCGTAAAACTTAAAACTACCTCGACATTTGGTCCACATAGTAATTAATAACATTTTACTGAAAAGTTTCTATGGTAGTTTTTGGAACGATACTTCCGTTTGCGTTTCCATTAATTATTTTAATTATTGGTGTTTCGTACCTCAGTTGGCAAAAACGGAACCCTTATAGGACCATTTTGTTGTTCCTCTGTTTGTCTGTCATCCGTCTGTCCGTCTGTCAAGATGCTTCTTCAGGAGTGCGTGGAGGTATCAAGCTAAAGTTAATATCAAATTCACAGGCCCGCTTTCATTTTTAAAACAAGCTTTTTTTGCTGACTGTACTTGCATTGTCATCCAAACTACATTTGCATACCAAATTTCAAGTCGATGCTATTAACCGTTGAAGAGTTCCGTCCTGCGGAGACGATCCTGGCTGGATTACCAGGATGTCTCTACTAGATTATTGTATTATCACGCGATTTACACAAGTATTCCAAATTTCAAGTCAATCTGACTACTGGAAGTTGGTCAAATTTAACTTGCAAGATTTGATTACAGACAAACAGACAGACAGACAACGGGTCAGGTGAAACTAAATAAAATCTTGTAAATAAATGTGGGTATTTTGCAGGAGCGTTTCGAAGCGGGCGAGAAGCGTGCCGTGATCGCGGGCGAGGTGCTGGCGTATCGCGGGCGGCACGCAGACGCCGCGCGCGCGTTCCGCGGCGCCGGCCGCGACGACCGCGCCCTGTCGCTCTATGTGGACTTGCGGATGTTCAATAAGGCGCAGGTAACAAACAAGAGGAAATTACATTTCAACGAGACATTGTCATGTTGATCATGAATGCGTAGAGCATTGTTAGGTGAATGTCGTTCGTCTGAATTTGACAATGAGGGTTTCCACAGAGGCGAAATATCGCTAGATGGCGTTAGTATCGTGAGGTCCGTTTGACGTTGGTTTGCGATTGGCTGGCTCATTTAGTTATTTAACCAATCACGAGCAAACGTTAAAGTCATACGGACCTCACGACACTAACGCCATCTAGCGATATTTCGCCTCCTTGAAAACCCTCATTCGAGTAGTATCAGTATAATCTGGTGGTGCGCTGCTGCGGCTTAACTACCAGATACCTTCCCTGGAATCAAATCCACGCACCAATCCAATGCACGCTTTTGAGTAAAGTCGTGTGTAGATTATTAACCGCTCATCCACTTCTGATTGTATGTACCATCAGCCAAATAAGTGGTCTATAAATTTTTAAACAAGTTACTATCAAATGAATATGTTGAACTTTCAAGTTGACAGACACCTCTGTTTATATGTTGTTGTCTGTGGCGTTATTGTTTTAGATTTAGATTATCAACTTTATGGTGGTAGACGAGACGACATATTTGGCTGATGGTGCATAGCTTTGTCTGACGACTGAGGTGACTTCGTTGGCAGGAGTTCGTGGGGCCGGGCGAAGGCTTGGCGGCGCTGGCGCGGCGCCGGGCCGAGTGGGCGCGCCACGTGAACGAGCCGCGAGCCGCCGCGGAAATGTATCTCGCGGCCGGCGACGTGCGCCGCGCCGCGCAGCTGATGGCCGAGAGCGGCCGCCGCGACATGTAACAACAAATAATAATAAACATAAATACCGGCCAAGAGCGTATCGGACACGCCCATGATAGGGTTCCGTAGCCATTACGAAAATCTTAGCCGTTTTAATTTTCCTTGTAAATTTGATGTATGTTACTACCATCCTGATTTTTTCAAATTTTTCCACCAAGCTGTTTATATTAAAGTCAAAGTCAAAATATCTTTTTTCAATTTAGGCTATTACAAGCACTTATGAATGTCAAAAGAAATCTACCACCGGTTCGGAATAACCTCCTTTTAACAGATTTACAATATTATTAAATGATATCTATACACCGCAAGTATTTAACACAACTTTTAATAATTTATTTTTAAAACAGTAGGTTCGCTATTTGAAGGGACGCGGATCGGAATTATTTTCAAAATATCCCTGTCCATGATATAATCATTAACTTTATATTACGCCTTAGATATTATTGTCTTCTTGACAATAGATCTGATTTTAGAGGGGGGGGGGGGCACGCTCGATTTTAATGAAAATTTCCACTAAAGTTGAATATTTCGCAAACATCACTAAACAGAAAAACCGTCTTAGCAAACACCAATAGACCTATCCAACTATACCCCACACTATAGGGTTAGTCGACAAAAAAAACACCCCCACTTTATGTCTATAGGTACCCTAAAAAATTTTTTTTATCCTGTCACTTTGTCGGCGTGTCTGATATGTATAATCATGCCAAATTACAGCTTTCTAGTACTAACGGTCTCTGCGCTTAGCTGCGGACAGGCAGACAGACTGACAGAGATGGCGAAACTATAAGGGTTCCTAGTTGACTACGGAACCCTAAAAATAAATTAAAATCAATCGAAATTAACCAATAAAACTAAAAAAATATAATTAATATAATTATATAGTCATGAAAAATAAAAGATACATAGTAAGTGAACAATTTTTTCCTCTGTTGCTATTTCATTTCCTCGCAATTGAAGTGAAAAGCAGTGTAAAGCTTGACCATTAAACCCATTTTCCCCTCGACGTGTTTATCCACCCTCGCCGTACCGGCTCGGGTGGCTATATGAACGTCTTGGGTAAAATGGCTCGTTTTATGCTCTTGTACGATCTACTCTTTCTCAAACATCCAAGGAAATGTCGTCCTTATATTCGTGATGTATGTTAAAGTATGACGCTACTTGCGTGTGACATTACATGCAAGTATGTATTTTTCTTTCTAATCTTGATTTTCAAACCTTTATAACTAAACTTTGTTATTTGTAAAGGTAGCTTAAAAATTGTTTCTTTATTCGATAACAGGCATTGTGGAGTTTTAATTTATAAAACATATAAAAAATAGGAAAATACGGTATTATAGGCCGTACTTTTAACCGCACCCATATTTTGCATTCGCAGGCTGATAGAGTTGGCGCGCAAGCTGGACAAGGGATCGAGCGAGTCTCTGCGTTACGTGGCGGAGGCGCTAGTTGCCGCCGGGGAGCCCGCCACCGCGGCCGACGTCTACCAAAGGCTAGGCGATTACAGGTGCACAAATGGTGTACACTATATATTTATAAAATAATCCTTGTCGAAAAAAAATGACGGTCATTTTTTTTACCTGTATACTTTGTACTAAAAAATACACTTGATTTTAGGTAAGGGATGGGGGTTGTCTTAAACCTTACCACAATTCATCAGAGCCAAGTTTCTCGAAGTATCTTAGTGTAATACTAGTGTTTTATTTCGTTTTCCCATTCAATTTACGAGACTAACATTATTAGACTTGTAAGCTCAGAAACAGAGCCCAGGGGGAAGAGGGGTTAAAAAGTTGGTAAAAACACCATTTGATTAATGGACGACCTAGCTTAGTAAAAGAAAAGCCCGTTTTCCACCGCGAGCGAAGCGGACTCATTAACGACTTAGTTTGACGTACAGTCAAGTGTAAAAATATGAACTTATGCGAAGTTCCAAAAATATGTACCACTGACTCTTATTCCGAAACAATAAGGCTGTAGTAACATATTTTAAAGTGGTTCGAATAGATACTTATTTTTGCACTTGACTGTACAAAAATCGGCTGCATGAAAGTACAAGTTGGTCGATGTAAGTTAAACTATGTCTTCAATGAGTCCGCTCCGGTCGCGGTGTAAATTGGGCTTTAAACAGCGACACTGTTTTCGGCGTCGGCGCAGGAAAGTGACGCAGCTGGCAGTGGCGGCGGGCGAGTGGGCGCGCGCGTTCGCCCTCGCCCGCGACCACGCCGAGTGCCGCCGCGACGCGTACTTGCCGCACGCGCACCGCATGGCCCGCGAGAACAAGTTCGTCGAGGCGCAGAAAGGTGAACTATAACAGCCCCCGCCGACCGCAGACATTCTATCGGCCGATAGTTAAGTTGGGCTCTTAATCAGTACAAAGATGTATGCATATGCGCACACTATAACGATTCTGTGTCGGCCGATGAATACTCGAAAGTTTGATAGACTCCCGATTGCCTTCAAACTAAACTGTCGGTAAACTATGTGCGCGCACTGCAACCCAACAAAATTCAACTATCGGACGATAGGAAGTCTGCGGTCTGCGGGGCTCTAAGGTACACACCGTCAGCCGTTAGACTTCCACTGTTCAACAAAGGCTTTAATGCTATAATGAACAACAACGCTCGCGATGTCGTAAGATCACAAAAAAATGTATACTTAAGATGGCAAGGCGCAAATCTTGTTGAGAACGCTTCAGATTGTATTTTTTTAGCGTTGGTCATGAAATGTTTATGTGCTACTTGAATGTAAGTATCAATAACGGCATTTTTAGAATTTCGTATTCGAAAGGTGACAAACGAAACTATATTTACATCGCTACGTTGTCCGTCCATTTGTTCTTGAAAACCGTAATAAATAGGTAGACAGATGAAATTTATATTATTAGTCTAGATTTTTTTTTACCACTATAAGAAAAAATAATTAAATTTAAAATTAAAGTGGGCCAAACCATACATTTCAAATTTACCCCACACTGCATAAATTTTTCTGAGAAGTAGGGCTCTGCTGACACTGGATTTTTATAGATACGGTCTTTTATAGCGCATTATTATTATTTTGGCATAGTTTGTACGGCCCCCAGGCGCGCGCTCCTTGCCTTTGCTCTTAGTGTGATATTGTTGCGAATCCGGCTCAACTTGGCCTGTTTTCTAACAATAACTATTGAATCGCCAGCTTACCACATGGCGGGCGAGACTGGCACAGCGCAACGCGTGTTCTCGATCCTGGTCGGCAACGCGGTGGCCGAGGAGCGTTTCAGTGACGCCGGTTACTTGCACCACCTGTTGGCCATGCAGTGTCTAGACACCGCCGCCGCCTCAGACAGGTGACTCGCTTAACACCCGCCTTCAACATCATAATTGCACAAGCATTTACTAACACACTCAGAACTTATCTCGCTAAACCAGTGTTTTTCAACCTTTTTCATGACACGACCCCTTTAGTATGAAGAAATATTTCGCGACCCCCCTACCCGTTGCTTTTTTTTTCATGTAGGTATTTTATTTTGTGACAAATATTATAATTTTTTTATTTTTTTTTAACTTATTTTTTTTTACTGAAGTAGTTTTCCCAGCAACTAATAAGGGCTTCGCGACCCCCCTAAAGAGGCTTCGCGACCCCCCCAAGGGGTCGCGACCCACAGGTTGAGGAACACTGCGCTAAACACAAACAATGACCACAAAACGTCCGTAAACCATATTTTAATAAACCATTTGTTGAGGTAATACGGCTTTTCACTTGATGTGATTTATAACTACGACAACGTGTGCTCAGTATGAATCTTTAAAAGCAACAAAATATTAAAAAATATATATTTCTTCAAGAGGACTGTATGTGCAGTACCGGTAGGCATGCATGTATAGCCTGAGTCGGGACACATGACCGTGTAGTTAAACTAGAAACCATATTTATTTTTTATTTGAATAGTTACTTAAAATGGTTGTTTACTCCAGTAAAAATAATTAGAAGGCGACATTGGTAATGGGTTCAGAACCTCTGTTTTTTTATTAACTTTTTTATATTCGAGCGAATTGGGAAAACACGACGATTAGTTTGACGAAAAAGCTTCAAAGTAGCGTCAAAAATATTTTTTTCGCTCTTCTGCCTAATTAATCCAGGCTTATTCAGCAGGGAGCGCGAGAAGTGCATGCGCGCTTATTACACGAACGCGCGTCTCGCGCGCGTATATCATGCGTACGATTCGGTGCACAGTTGCGCGCACGAGCCTTTCTCGCTGCTGCCGCCGGACGCTCTGTTGAACGCCGCACGGTTCGTGCTGGCGCAACTCGCACCGCCGCACGCCACGCCGCCCCCCGGCGTGTCGCTGTTGTATCCTTTGCATTAGAGTCCATTGGAGAAAGACGGATTTTCAAAGGAATACGACGGCACAGATGTAGTGCATCATGGTTTTTCCGTCGTATTTTATCGGAAAAGTTCGTATTTGTCGTGCTGTCTCAATGAAGGCTAAAATACAGGCAAAATATCGCTAGATGACGTGAGTATCGTGAGGTTTTTTGACGTTACGGTCTTGCTTTAAATTGGCTGATAACCAAATGAGCCAATTGCAAGCAAGACCGCAACGTCAGAAAAACCTCACGATACTAACGCCATCTTGCGACGTTTCGCCCGTCTCTTAGCCCTCATTAGCTTCAATACACATGTGACGCTTTTCATCTAATTTTTCATCAGTAAGTTTCTGAACGTATATCAGTTGCTTGTACTTGTGCTTAGCCAAGCAAGCAAAAGCCCTCAGCGCGCACTCTCTCGCTCGCCAAATGCTGGACAAGATTCTAGGCCTGCAAATACCACAAAAGTTTCAGGTAAGTATGTTGTAACGCCATGCTGAATTTTATTACGTATTATATGTGTCGAAATTTTTTATTAGGTCCCGTGGTCCCGTATAAACGCCAAGCTCGCTCGCTCGGCGGTTAAGAAAAGTAGAAAGAAGATATGTTCCACCTAGTTGAGTAGTTATCTAACTTAGTTTATCTGGGTGGAAAAAAAGGTAATTCGGGCCGCGTAATACGCGCGGTATCCACTCAAGCGGGAGTCTCATTTTGTGCAGGAGAGCGTAGAGCTGCTGGTGCTGAAGAGCCGCGCGGGCGGCGCGGGCGAGGGCGAGCGCGGGGACGCGGCGCCGCTGTGCTGGCGCTGCCGGCGGCACTTCCCGGCCGCGCCGCCCGCGCCCGCCTGCCCCCACTGCCGGCACGAGCCGGCGCACGCGCTGCCCTCTCACGGTATGCACGCTGCAACCACACCACTATAGTTAGCGCAAAATGTCGCTGCACGCGGGCCAATAAAAAGTGCGAGCTTAGTGGAGCATATCGCGCGCTCACTCGTGCTTAAGGGTCTTAAAGCAACGCGTAGTGAAGCACAACGCGCGTATCGATATGTTTATCAGTAAATGTTTACAAGATTAAAATAGAACAACAGTTTTAATGTTGTGAAAAAAAGCCTCCATGATATTGATTATTCAAACTTCAAAGAACGAATGAAATGAAAGGCAATAAATAATAACTCGGTATTTACCCCACATTATTGTAATTAAATAATTCCACATACCCAGTGTTTCGAAATTACCCTCATTAACAAATAAATAGTAAAAAGTGACTGTTTTTTCTTGATCATTTTCTATTTGTTTGAAGCGAATACATTAGGTACTCACTAGTTTAGTTCTATCGATAGCGTGTGCTCGACGCAAGCACAACACTACGCAAAACACGCTTTATGACCCCGCGTGCAGCGACATTCTGCGCCAACTATAATAAGCATAGCTCGTACAGGTCATCGCAAAACAATCGCAACACGGTAATAGAACAAGATTAATCGAGTCGTATTATAATATATACAGTATTATTTCGTTATATTTTTAAATTAAATTTATAACGGTAACCCAAAACTGACCATGTGTTTGTAAAAATATTTCCATTTAAATTATTAACCGTTTCTAATTTCATCATAACTATTATAAGTGAACGCTTTCACGCCGTTACTGCACCGAAATGCATACGTCATATTAGAGGTCCAGTAAATAATAATTTTTTATAAAAATTGCCATTTGACCAAAATTGTATTCTAGCTGACTGAACTGTGTTAAAAGCACTCATGCCACATGCTTGCTTATGCTTACTTGCATGAAATGCAGCATAGCAATGCTTGCTTGCAACAGCAGCAAGGTATTACATGTGCTCACTTTCATTGCAATTGCTTGCACAATGACATTGCTTGCATGCATACATGCCAATGCTCGAATGCATGCTTACTACTAGCACTACAAAATTACATGCTTGCTTGCATGCTTGAATTGAATGCAGCTTGCAATAAGAATGCAGCATGCTCGAATGCATGTAGCACTATGAAAATTATGCATGCGCAGCATGCATGCTTGCTTGCATGCAATGCATGCTTGCTTGCATGCTTGAATGCTGCTTGCATTCGAATGCATGCTTACTACTAGCACTAGAAAAATTACACATGCTTGAATGCAGCTTTGATGCATGCGCGCTGCACTCGTGCATGATTGCTTCCCTTGCATACATGTTGCTTGCTGACTTGCATTAACATGCTTGCTTGCATGCTGAATGCATATTGCTTGCATGCTCGAATGCATGCTTGCTTGATGCTTGCTTGCATGCTAGAATGCAGCTTTGAATGCATTGCATGCTCGAATGCATTGCACTATTCCTTGCATAATTACATGGCACTTGATGCTTGCTTGGCTAGAACAATGCACATGCTCGAATGCATGATTCTGCAGTATGCAATTACATGCTCACTTGCACTTGAGAAATGATAATGGTTCGCTATTTAAAATATTTGGAAATAACCGTAAGTAAATAATTTACGAATTTCAATTGTCACAAAACTGTTTCAGGATGCCAATTTGACAATACTATGACAGATAGGCAACTAAGAAAGGCCACATGTTACATTACGAGAACATCAGTTTTAGATAATAATTTCAGGTATTACGACTCTATTGAATCTTGTTCTATTTCCATAACTGTATTTGCGATAACCTGTCCGAGCTATGCATATAAGGCTACGTACGCAGGGCTGGATTAACCATTAGGCAGATTAGGTAACTGCTTAGGGTCCCCGAATCGGCTACTAGGGGTCCCGCGCGCGGGCGAAAGAATTTGGAAATGTTTCATACAGTGAACATTTTATTGGACAATTTGTATCCTCAATGACAATAGGGATGATTTATTTAATTCGAGGCATGCTGTCGAATGATTTGATTGAACTATTAAAGAGCCGTGGCTTTAACCTTTTCGCCGCCACGTCAAATACAAAGGACATCACCCATACGCCAGGTTTCTATATTGCAATGACTAAAATTGAACCTTAACACAACTGAATGAAGGTTGCTTTTATATTGAAGTAATAGACGTATATATAGGTCGTTAGCGTCGAAAAGGTTAAACGTCCAAAAATGGGTTACAAGAGTTGCATTGCCTTGGGGCCCTGACACGGTTAACCCGGTCCTGTACGCCCACTATGTGCCTACCCGTGCTGCTTGATCGCGCTATTTCTTTCTTAAGCGATACTTTTAAGAGAAACGGCACGCTAAAACTGTGCGGCTAACCGCATAGACGTAGTCTAAGAGGAATATACATGCCACGCAAGCTAAAACGTCACAGGGGCCAGCCATACCACCGGGGATAGTTTATATCTGCTTTTCTGTCATACGTAAATTTGACACATTACCAAGTCCGACGTTCCATAAAACATATGAAAGTATTATATTAGGGCCTATGCAAGCAGAGTTTCTAATTAAATAACTAATTCCTCGAACTACACACATCTCCAACCTTTGCGGTGAGCTTCTACTAACTAAATCTCACCGTGTCTCTCGTGTTTCCATTATCCGGAAAACCAAACGCTACCTCAACCTACCAACCTTAACGTTAAATAACAAAGTCTTTAATTTTGTTTCCACAAATGCCAAATTAAATTCGTCCAATCATTTTTTCTAAAGTATGCATAAATTTCACAGAGGTGCTACCCCTAGTACAGTTCGTGCCGGCAGACGGCATTTCGTATGTGGAGGCATTCGAGTTGATAGAACGCACCACGCTACCGGAAACCGCCCAGGAAGAATCAGGGAACGCCGAAGTGCTCAGGATAGACCACGACCTCGATTCATCTGATCCGTTCCTCGACAAATTCGATGAGGTGATTTTATTTTATATGTTTGTGAACAAAATGATTAGTAGATTGTATAACAATTGCATAAAATAAATGCATAAAGTTATGTCGACCCGAGTTCAAGGCAAGGGCTAATAGTAAAAAAATAATATCGAAACTTTTTTGTTTGTGGCTGTTGACTCCTGATTACCTTGGTCTTAGACGAAAATTTTACTTTATGCACTAGAGCATAAAAAGTAATTTTATGTCGCCTAGATCCACGATAAATACTAACTTTACGGGCATGAGAAGTGTAAATTATATTCTGCTACTAGGTGTATATTAAAGTCACGCATAAAATGACGCGTTTTATGCATTTGTTGTACCAACGCGGACCGGGATTGTTGAGCCACTCGGCACTATTTAAAATTTAGCCGGGTTACAATATTTACTACGATTATGTAATGGTAGTAAATATTGTCACTAATAAACCAGAATAATATTACACGGCCAAACTACGAACAGTAGCAAGTGACTCAACAATCCCGGTTCGCGACGTTACGTTCTGTTTTTCTTTCACTTTTGACTGTACCTAGACAAGCTTGTGCATGATACTCAGTAGAACCCAACCTAAGGACAGCAGACAGGGTTCCAGCTAGTGTCAAATACGAACTTGTCAAGGTATAGTTTCGATGCGTTTACCTTTACTTGCCCGAATTTCACTTGCCATACCAACGTTTGCCATAATTTTTTAAATGTCATCATATAGAAAGTAATAGGTTAAGTTAGTTTAATATCTACTCTGAAGAAATTACTATTTCAGAAATAAATTACTTTATGGCAAATGAAAAATCTAGAAAACGATACATTCGGGCATATGAAATTCAGGCAAACGATAGAGAACCGTTTCGATGTATATGTTGTCAGGAGGAGGAAAGTGGCGTAGTTGTGTGTTCGCGGGATGCGCTGCTGCGGCTGCGGCCGGGCAGCGTGCTGGCGCTGCGCGGCGGTCGGCCCGCGCCGCTGCTGTACCGTAACATGCTGCCCGAGCTGCCCGTGCTGGCCTGCTCACACTGCGGCTCCGTCAGTACACTAGCTATAAGGCAGGCAGGAGCGAAGTGTGACAAATAAAACCCTAATGCTGTCACTCATGTGTCCGTCTGTCACACAGGTTTTACAACCAAATGGATGGTTTGATTGGAGCTACAATATTAAACTTTTCACAGTATAAGCATCTTGTTGACCTAACGTCTTACAAATCGTAATTACATGTTAATACTTTTATAATTACTTAATGTAATATATTATTATTTGTTACTATTTTGTTATGAACAATATTGAAAGACAAAGGAATAAAAACTGTAATGTAAAATGAATAAATAGTTAGTCAATCAAGTTAGATAACAAATGACGTAACAGTTCAGTATTACCCTATTAGATCCATGTGGGAATCGCAGTTTGCCAACTCATTAAAAGTACATCATTCGATTGATGGTAGGAAATTGTATTCTATTAAATTATCATCGAATATGTAGGTCGTCACAATCAATCACGCTAATTTAATCAGCACGGAAACTTACTCAATCAATATTGTTGCAGTTGTTCTACCTGGAAGATTACGAAGTGCATCTGCTGACAAAGGGATGCTGTCCTTTCTGCAGGCAGCCGGTCGAGCAGCGCGACGCGGCTAACGGTTCCTCCCCCTCATCTCCTTCCCCCGGCAGTCCCTCGCAGGACTCTTGGCGTTAAACAACCCTGCTGGTCTTACAGACGTCGAATAATATTGTAGAAATACAGATCGTCAAGTAACAATGAACTATTTCTAATTTCAAAACGATAAAACCACTGGTAGTGGGCGAAATTCTACTTGCAATATACCTGAAGGAACGTACTGTCGTTGCAACATAACTTCTTCATCGTCACATTATGAATGAAGTGACATGCTTTGTACGCCGTGGAACAAACCGTCTAGTTACTAGACTCTAGTAGATGAAAAAGGATTGTATATCCATTGTAGAAAGCTTTACTTTGAGTTGAATGTTGGTCATTAAGCTTGTAAAAACTGCCCAAGTGCGAGTCGGACTCGTGCGCGAAGGGTACAATTGAATACTGTTGCCATCATAAGGATTCACCAAAATTGTTTGTGATAATTTCAATTTTTCATCTGTCTCTATCACGGTTAAAACTTTATCTCTGTGACTGACTGACAGACAAACAACGGAGCCTTAGTAATAGTTTTAGCGCGGTTTGGATACAGTTTCCCAGAAGAAAATAATAAAAAAATTGTAGAAAAGTGTTGCCATATTTAAATAGCGTCAAAAATTATAGGAAGAAAGTGGTAGCCTCAATCTGTAATATATATTGACGGCTCAAGTTTCATGTATTGTTTTGTATGCCTTAATTTCCCGACCCCCCAAAAAGTTTGACCGCAACTTGCTTACTTATTTATTTTTCGTGTAAACCACCGTTATCAAACTAAATTTAAGGATAGGATATGGCATAATGTTAAACTGCTCTGGTAGCATCAAATTAATGTTTTTTTAGAACGGCAATATTTAATGAAGATGTTTCATGAAAAGTTAAAAGTTAGTTAAGTTTTATAAAACATATTCACATAGCCCTGTGTGAATAAGCTGGCCTCAATGTTTATAAGAACGTCGGTTATAAGTTAGTAGTTAGTTTTATAGCTATATCCTTTTGAGGTCCTGTTTCACCACTTTGCTAAGTTACTTGATATTTATGTTATACCTAGGAATAAAGTACACATTAAGGGGCTGTTTCACCACCTCTTGATTAATTTTAATTGACGGATAAATGTGATGCTGTCTCCGTCTATTTGAACAAAACAAACAGAAACGGCATCACATTTATCCGTCAAATAAATTTAACCAATGGATGGTGAAACAGGGAAATTTGTCACAGATGTTAACAAGGTGTGAGAAACGCCCTAAGCCTTGCGATTGCGATAACATTGACACATGATGAGCAATAAGACCTAGACAACCGTTGAACGTGTGCTTAACACATGTCAGTTTGTAGTAAACTGTCATTTTGGGCATGTCTTACGCGTTATTTTTTGTAGTAGGTAAATCTATTTATATTTACATATCAAAATACTCAAAGTTGAAAAATACATTACAATTTTTGATGAAATTATTAATTTCACGAATTTTTTGATTGTCTGATCTACAGATGGCCTGTGGCCTCTTAAGTAGAGGATCGTGACTTCGAGCCCGGGCCCGCATCTCTGAATTTTTCGGAATTTATGTGCAAAATTACATTTGAAATTTACCATGAGTGAAGGAAAACATCGGGAGGAAATCTGCACACATCAGCGAAGAAATTTAATGGTGTTTGTAAACTTCTTAACCCGCACTGGGCCCGCGTTTCTACGCGTTACTACCGCCCAAGCCCTCTCATCCTGAGAGGACGCCCGAGCTCTGCAGTGGGACGTAGATATTTAGACTGGGATAGGTTTATTTCATAAGTCATAACAAACCTGTAAAGAAGACAATTAATGAGAAAGTGCATTATGTCAAATGACATAATGTCGACCAAAAAAATCCTTTATCCTTGCTTTATCCTAAATTCAATTTCATTTATACGAAGACTAATTTCACTTACAAGGCATTGTGACAGACAATGGACCTTAATGATAGGTACATTCGACCCAACTGAATCGTGACCCACTGTGGAACCTTATCGTAGAAAAAGTCATAGTGACATTGCATTGGTTGACAAAGGAATTTATTATGATAGTTACTTTGAGAACGTTCTACAGTGGGTCAGGAATCAAATGGTTCGACTGTACAGACTGACTAACTTATCTGTGAATTGAAAAAGTTTTTATGCCGTTTGCATAAAGTGCAGCATTCTTTGCTCTGATTCACAGATAATTTGGTCAGTCTGCATACTCGTAGGGAACTCATAAAAAATGGCAATGGACTTGGGGGCTATCCATTAATCACGTGAGGTTCGAAAGGGGGGTGGAGGGGGTCCGGAAAAAATTACGAAACATCACAAGGGGGGAGGGGGGTGCAGTGAGAACAATCACGTGTAGTGTAATTTTTTCGTGGTGAACGCTCAGGCGCGGCGCCAGCGGTGTGTGATAATTAAAGATGATATGTAATCTGAATTTTTTAAGATATTTTGTACTAAAAAAAAACACGTGATTATTATTTATTTTTTAGTATGTGGATATATTATAAGTTCAAAATTTAATCATTTTAGTATAACATGGCCAGTTACTAGCGATTTACCCTAATACCCATGCAAAAATTGTGAGAAGTTTCCGTAATTTTCCTGTATGAAAAATCCGCAATTTCGGAAAGTTTCCTTTGGCACAACAATTACTTACTGATGTGATGTGATGTGCCAAAAGAAACTTTAAAATTTTCAAGAACTTTCCCAACTTTTTGGAAACTTTCTGCAACTTGCACATCTCTACAAACACGTCTATTTGCAACCTCGAAAATGATTCGTATTTGAATCATAAGTCGTTTTGGTTTAAAGTAGGTATGGCCTCTTTTTGTGTGCAATTTGCGCTGACTTACCCGTCCTGACTTATTATTTATTCCTATCCCTAGTACGATAAAGCCACAATTTTTTAAATTCTAAATGGTCATTTGAAATATTACTATAAAAAATAAAAGTATACCAATTTATTTTTTCTATAGGTACAATCAAGGGTATTAATATAAGTACGTTAACAATACGTCAAAAATATCTATACACCTTTATGCCACTGATAAGGTCGATGTAAACATATGTTTGAGACTACGGCTGTATAGATATTTATGACCTTGACTGTACCTTATTTAATTTTATTTCCACAAATAAATGCAATAATATGTCTAATAATAACAAACGTTATTTATATTTTGTAGCTTTGTGTCCATAATTAGAATAATACTTATTTTTAAAAGCTTTTATTTAACTCGAATTTTTGACTATGGGTTCCATTTCCATTAGTTAGGTTACTACGTAAGTACTTACTTGTAGCTAAGATAGGTAGATTTACTTCTTCCTAGTTATTAGTTTAGCATACCAAATTAACACTGAGCTTAGTATTGCAATGTGTTTTTAATAACTAGGTTTATCATTCGCGCTACTAAAATTATACTTTTTTTCATAAATAAGTAAGATGATGTCAAATATTTGTTCAGTTTCAGGAAAATAACATTCAAGACTTTTATTCATGAAATTAGCTTAACGTAGGTACTCGTCACGTGTGTATAACTGAAAAATAATTTTGATTTAACTAAAGTTCGTATATGTAATGATCTAAAAAAACTTTACCATCTGCTAACATTTTGTACATAAATAAATGTAGTTATATGTATTTATTGGAGATATAATAATATATCTCTCTGATACAGGCAATATTTAAACGCGTGCACTTAGTGTGGCAATCTGAGAGATGTACTTAACACATCCAATGACCTAAAGGTTTTTTTATTACCTACTTATTTTAGTTTTGTCGCCTGCTCAAACGGCAAATATAATTGTAGAGTTCATATTTATAAGTATAAATTACATGTAACACTATGTGATAAAACCACCGTCCCATTAAGAAAACAATCAATAAATGTAGGAAACCAGTTTGTCGTTTTATTTGTTCACTTTGTCCAATCTGTCATTCAGCACCTGCCCTATATCCAAGGACGTAATATCGGAATGGAATGGTTAAAGGTAACTAGGTAGGTTTTTACGTAGCTACCTACTGATAGGCATAACACGCGAGTGGGAGTATGGTCAGAGTTCTTTTAAACTGGTTGATGATTTAACGTCCCAACCGCATGGCCTTCGCTGGTAGATTATAAACACGAATCTTTTTCATTTTATTGTCTGCACCACCTGTTCCAATTAAGTTTATCAATATGGCGGAACCTGTAGGTAGTTAACTCAGTAAATCCTATGCCCCAGCCTCTATCTAAGTATATTAGGTGCGGTAGGAAGCAGACTAACTAAGCAGAGCGTGTTCTCGAGGCGGAAGCCTGTACAGCCGCAGCCGTTGCGGAGTTCTGCAGCTTTTTATTGCAGGAAATGAAGACTAAATCGAGTAGTGTTTTAAATCGAGTTTGAGACGTTCTGAATATTTGAATTCAGCTTTATTTTTATTTGAAAAAGCAAATTCGTTTTTACGTGTATGTAGGTACACCGTGGCCCAAAAATACGTTGACAAAGAATTTTTGGGAAATGTTTTATTGCTTTCACAATACAATATTATGCCTTTGATTTTGATACACATTATTATGCAAACGTTTGTCAAAATTATCGACGAATGCTTCTACTCTGGTAGAAGTTGTTTTCAGAGCGTCTACACTTTGGTGTTTATTAGTACAGGACCTTGCTTCTAAAATCGACCACAAATTATAATCCAATGGATTTAGATCAGGCGAGTAAGATGGCCGCTCTTTTGAGCTTCAGAATCCGGGTAAATTGTCTTTACACCGCTGCTGAACTATGCGGGCCCGGTGAGATACTTAGGGCAGAGTCCTGTATAAAATATATGTAAAATGTGGTCGACTCCAACGAAAAAGTACGGCTTCAAGAATATCTGTTCTGTGTTTTTAATTATTACACTTTTTTTCTATAAATACAGGAGGAGTTTTACCTGTGGAGCTATACCCCCCCCCCCCCAAACTGCGGCCGCTCCAGGATGAATAAAATAATAAATTCTGTCACTCTCTGCCCACTAGGTACATCGTACCATACCATGACCGTAATAGGAGCGTGTCAGGCCAAACTAAATTATTTGTATTAAAAAGTATAAGATTAAAATTTAGTCTAATTTAATATAATTTAGTCTCATACTCGTATTTGTACATATTGCTAGGGGGCATATTAAATTGATTTAAGATACCTATGAGATTTTTTCAAAGTATTGGCTATTTCTTGCATGGGTGAGGATGGCCATTATCCTTACCTATTTAATAGCCCTAATAGGTAAGTAGGTATGCAGGGAGCCTTATTACCGCAATAAAGAAAAAAAAAATCTTTCTAAAATCGATAAACAGGACGAAAAGATAGATATTTAGGTACGCAAAAAGTTTGCCGCAGCCACAATATTATGTATGAAATTTACGAAGAAAGTAATGCAGTAGGTACAGTCAGTCACCTGCATTAATATGTGCCACAACGGAGCGTTCAAAATTATCTGACTTGTGGTAGGTACTGTTTTAATTTATATTCTTTGGCACCCTAGACGATGGGTTACGGAATTTGATCTAATTTGTCAGGGCAAGTTGTTGTATGTTTTCGATAAAATCGATGAACAGGGAATATGTATATCGATGAGCGGCAGGTGGTGCGAGCGACTGTTCGTTTTTGGCGAATCAGAGGGGACAGGTGTGCCCGCGCAGGTGTCGCCGCGATCTCAGCCGATATCGATTATATAGGATGCAGTCGATGGTCTGGCTTAATGCAGATTTAAACTGCCCGCATGTGCCACAAACCGTAGTTAAATAGATAAGTATTTAAAATTATGATTCTTGATTGTCATGGTTAATTCCATGAAACTAAATAAATAATTAATAAATGCTTGTAAAATTAAGTCGATAAACCGGGTTAAGGTTGACAATAGCTACTAGGTATACATGTATGTATAAAATATTTTGATACTACCTACTCACCCTAAGTTTAGCTTTATTAGAGCTAGTAAATGCTAATTTTATACTGCACTAAGGTCCATGCGGCGGAGTGAGCTCCGTAGGACTTCGACTCGACTCGCAGAACCAAGCTTGCAGCGGAGACCGCGCTTTACGCTCCACTCTCGACCTCTAACGCCTGCTTATTTTTTAATACGTAAGTGTAGATCAGCCTGTGTCCTTGCGCTACTTTGTTACCGCGCGAGATGTCCGACAGATGCGCGCCGCATATGCGCTGCGCGTGCGCCGGATGGGGCGCGGCCGCTATCAATGTTGCACCAATCATGTTGCTTTTACTCTGTGTTCGATATTATTTATTACTAGCTGTTGCCCGCGACTCCGTCCGTGTAGAAGTATGAAAAATAGTTTAGGTATATCCTATTCTCAGACTTACCGAATATGCACAAAAAATTGCATAGAAATCGGTCAAACTATATTTTGGAGGAATTTAGTTAGGTACAAACACTGTGACATGAGAATTTATATATTAGAGATATGTATAGGTATGTTATTTCAGTAATTTGCGTTACCGGACCAAGAATCTGAAAAATTAAAAAAAAAAGTAATTTTAAAATCGTCGAGACGTCGTGCAGTTCCTTCCATCAACATGAATAGAAAAATCTGCCACGTGTGTGTCCATGCATAGTGTAGGGTTCCATAGGTACTAAATATTTGGCAGTTGATTGATTATTACTCATTGAATTGCTTAGCTAAATAAAGCTTGGGTACTATCACCTACTTAGCTGTGATGGTTTTTTACAACGGTAAATTATGTACAGTCACCACCATTAATATCTGCCACAGCGTGCGTGCAAAAATATCTGACACGTCCTTCCGGCCCTAGAAATAGAGTCGTATTAGATATTTATGCACGCTTGTTGTGTCATATATTGGTGCTGGTGACTGTACTACTTACCTACCTCAAATTGTTTAAAACTAAACTAAATTAAATAATATTAAGCAGCCGAAATATCATTAAATCAAAGACCAGTGTTTATTCAGATTCAGGGCTCGTTCAGATCTATTTAATTACATCTACGTAAACAGTTAGGTAATTGATTTTATGCCATGAAATTTAAAGTTGATGACTTATGTTATGAAATCAATAAACTTCGCATTTCGGTCTTCTATAGTAAAATATTACGGTTCACTAATATGTTGCATAATAATTGAATATGTTCGTTTCCCTTAACAACCCTGAGCAGAATCATCGTATCACCGAATTACTTTTCGCATATATTTTTCACATACTTTTATCATGTCTATCATTTCTTACAAATTTGTAAAGCAGAATATGTGCAAGTATTTTGGATAGCGAACAATTTTTTGAATTTTGATCCTCTTTGCTGTCGGTGGCTGATTGGCGCAAGATCTTTCCACGCGCCTTCGACCGTAAAAAAGGCGGTAGTCAGCGACACTTCAAAAAAAGCTCTCGGCGGAAATATATATTCGTGCGGTTGTGCTTTCTATATTATAGGTACTTATACTCTTTGGGTTGTGCTCGGTTTTGTAAAATAAATATTAAAATTGCAATTATAGAAATTGTAAATATTTTTGTGTTTAAAGAATAACAAACTTTATACGCCTTAAAACTAGCTAGTGAAGTGGCGGTGCGGACTATTGCGGCTTTACGGACTTTAGCGAGCGTCATACATCGAAGTCGGCTTCATTGAGGTAAGTATGTTGCTCATGAATTGTTCTCTAGACATAATGCTGCACAGAAGAGCAAATAAGCCACGGCCTTGGTAGCAGTCGCTATTCGAAGGTTTAACTTAACACAATCTTAAGATGATACAATATCAATGAGAATAATATTTATATGTTCGAAAAGTTATTACGCTGAATGATATATCTCATAGTATTTTAAGCGTTAAATACACCCCAGTTTTGTTTTAATTGTAGTTCTCTATAAACCTAACCTTTATTGGCAGCAATAAGATTCTGGCGCATCGGCTCGCGTGCTGTTGTGGTCGCAGTTCTAACTTAACCCAACCTACTATGTAGCTGCTGCTGTTACAGCACGCTTACTTTGCTGGCCTTACTCTAACCTTAACCCATTCTTATGGTAACTGTTAGTTCCTTTAACTATATGTTATTACACCATGTTAAAATTCCGTGAAAATACAATAGTCTAAACTAGTATTTTGCTAGGCCATTATGTCATTTAAAAATCGTCGATACTCATGTTCTGCTATTTAATATTCTGAGAAATGACTATTATTCGAACTGATAATTATGCAGAGTTATGATTATGCAAAAGTATCGTGTGGCTTAAAAAAAAAGAGATAGGTACCTACCTGTTATGCGAAGTGTATTTCGGAGAATCGATATTATCAAAACAAAGGGAACCCAAATAAAATGAAAAGAAGAACTGTCTTTTTATTTTATATTCATTAAAAGGGTTTTTTTTTTCAAAAATCTTTTAATACTTTTATTTTTCTTAAATATACATACGTATTACATATTTCCTTTGACTTAATTATCCTATTTTTTATTGAGAGTAGGTTACCTACTTAATTTCATCCAGGGGGCGTTAATATTTTGCAGATTTTATAACTTTCTATACTTATAATTATTTCTTAATATTAACTTGTTTCTTTGTATGTAGGTAGGCCGTAGAATACCTACAAACCAATTTTTAAAAATCACTAATAGATTCACTATCTCTGACTACCAGAGGCTATATTTTTTTCACATAAAGTACCTAGTATAAAGCATAAAAAAATAAAATAGTATAAAGTTGCCGCGGGTCGCGGCGGGTTACAGCTAGTAGGTATATTATGATAAGGATAGGACTACTTAATTGAGTAGCGCTAGTACCTTAGCGCACCCAAATTATCGCGTAAGTAGGTACCTATACGAAATTTATCTTTTTTACAAATATTTTGTTGCAGATAACGTATGAAGCAACCACGCCTTTACTATCTGCTAAGAAAACACCAACGCACCTGTTATAGATTTCTTGTTAAGTACTTACTTAACCTCATGTATTTAGGTCCGGATAAATATTTACTCAATCGGTTAATCACATTTGAAGTGCGACGATATATTTACAACTGATATTAAATAGTATATTGAAGCCTATTTCGGATTCGTAACAGAACGAATTGTTGCCAAGATCGTTTGGGTATAAAAGGTGACTCAGGTAGAAATCGTCGGTTTTTGTGTTTAATAGGAACAAATGTTGCAGCTGTCTGTAATAACAATATAGCCGAATATACGGCGCGCGCGCCGCCTCGGGCACGCGCCCGCGCGGGCCACTGCCTTAATCTCGTGGCTTCCAATCAAATAACCCCGTCCAAAACGCGTACCCAGCAGGGTTAGAGGCACTTAAGACTTGTTTTATTTATTACTAGCTTTTGCCCGCGACTTCATCTGCGTAGATTTTATATTTACAAAATACTCCATAGGAATAAAGTTAATATCCCGCATCGCCCGTTTCTGTGGGATTTTCGAAAAATCCCGTCAAACTACGGCTAAACAATGCACTGTAAATTTGATTACCAAGTTTCACATCTATATTGCTCGAGGAATCATCATCATCCCAGCCTATATACGTCCCACTGCTGGGCACAGGCCTCCTCTCAGAACAAGAGGGCTTGGGCCATAGTTCCCACGCGGTCCCAGTGCGGATTGGGAACTTCGCACGCACCATTGATCGCTTCGCAGGTTTGTGCAGGTTTCCTCACGATGTTTTCCTTCACCGCAAAGCTCGTGGTAAATTTCAAATGTAATTCCGCACATGAATTTCGAAAAACTCAGAGGTGCGAGCCTGGGTTCGAACCCACGACCCTCTGCTTGAGAGGCGATAGGTCAACTAGGCCACCACGGCTCTAAGAATAAGAATAGGAATAAGAATAATAGGTATAGGAATAAGATTTTAAATCCTCCCTTACCTACTATTTTCCTACATCGAGCAATCTCAAAGATTGCGTAGGTAGGTAAGGTACGATGTCTTTGGTTTGGATCGCATCGCAACCCAGACTCGCGCTGGCTTGCCGTTTCAGCCGAATGCGAAGCGGCCTGCCTGGCTAGAGCCCCACTGAATCTTTCGCCGCGGTCTTCCACAGACTCCTGAGACCGTACCCCTTCCTCCTCTCAATGCGTTGCAAGACTCGCGAAAGATTAGTTTTTTTTCGGGAAGGCCATGGTTGTTGTTGTTTTTTTTTTAAATATTGAGGTGTACATTGGAGGACAATTTTGACAGTGTCTAGTAGGTTTTGTTGTAAAATATTCTAGAAAACGAAATTTGAAAACATTGCTTTCGTGGCCTTTATTAAGTGTTTAAAGGAGGCGATACGTATGAAAGGATGCGATATTATTTACGATTAGGAATAATTCATGTCAGAGTAAATTAATAACTTTCTATTATTTCGTAGTATATAAATAATTAACCAATTTACGCGTGTTGATTTTACCACTAGTTACTTAATGTTTACTCAGTTCCCCAAAAGATGGCACTGTGCAATGTGTGACAATTAATTTATTGTCAGTTAATTTTCCTATAATATTAAATCAATTTTTCAATTTAATTTGTTGATATCCGTACCCCCCTCTTTTCAACTTAGAGTTAGTTTGGCAAAATCCTTCCTCAGTTGCTTATTTATTGTGATGTCACACACAACGTATTAATTTTAGCGCCATGTGTTAATTTAGCAGGGTACTTGATAGTCATAAAACACTTGAATAAAAAAATCAAAAAACCTGACTGCCAAAACTAAAAGGAACAAAATAAGCCTAGTGCTCTAGAACTCTGTTAAGTAGCTAATTTTTAAGTTCAACAGTCGGGACCCATTATATATGTGTGTCTATTCTAAGTATCCCCAGCCAACTTTTTCCGGATATCTTCCATGTTACGAGTACATCAGACTTTTGACCCTCTTGAGCTTTATTATACGTATAGATAGATACAACAAATCATCATCATCATCATCATCAACCGGAAGACGTCCACTGCAGGACAAAGGCCTCCCCCTTAGAACGCCACAACTCCACAACTCGCTACTACTCTCACGATGTCGTCAGTCCACCTGGTGGGAGGCCTACCAACGCTTCGTCTTCCGGTTCGTGGTCGCCACTCGAGGACTTTTCTCCCCCAACGGTTATCTGTTCTTCGAGCGATGTGGCCAGCCCATAGCCACTTCAATTTGCATATTTTTCCAGCTATGTCAGTGACTTGAGTTCTTCGACGAATTTCCGTATTCCGGATTCTATCGCGCAAAGAAATTCCAAGCATAGCTCTCTCCATAGCTCGTTGCGTGACTCTGTGATACAACGTGAGCACGTTTACTTGCAAAATTATTAAGTTTGTCAGCGAAGAATTCCTTTACTTACCCTACAATAGGCGACAATTCAGACGAGACAATACGAGTAGGTAATGCGATAAGTACCCAGATACAATACAACCGTCGCGTACCAGGTATCTCTATAATTCCAGAACACTTAGGTTTAGGTGCCGGTTACTGTACTGATGTTCTTATGCCTAATTTCATCGATTATAGAAATTGATAATTCTGGTCCATAATAAAGCACCTGACTCACGGACGGTTCACCTGCCCCAAAAATTAAGTTGCGTAGTCACTTGTTTGAACACATTTTTTCGTTCGCAATATATATTATATACGCGGCATTTTGCCTCTATTCTATTATCATCATCATATTAGCTGCAGGACGTCCACTGTTAGACATAGGCTTCCCCCAAAGACTTCCAGTTGTTTGGGTTGGAAGCCGCCTGCATCCACCGCCCTTCTGCAACAAAATAATTATTTAAACAAGTTGAGGATAGACGCTCTTAGGGGGCATCTATCTTCGATCAAAAACGGGGCAAAATAGATGCCCTTTTAGGTAAAAAATAAAGTAACAATATACTCTTAATCACGATGAAATATCTTAATCCATGTAGCCTAAGCTTCAGTGCAACCAAATCAATTTATGAAAGACAGATATTATAAACGAGTCAATAGTTTTTCGAAAACAAATACATACTTACGAATATAAATTTCACACTTTCCGAGGTCACTTACTGCGGAAGGTTTAGGCTCTCGTAGACTTATGATCGCACGCAACACAGCGGCGTCGAGGTTTACGGGGAGGACGCTTGCTATTACGCAGCGAAATTTTAGTCTCACAGTTTTACTACTAGCCGAAATAAAAATCGAGGCACCTATCGCTATTATGAAAATATAATATGTAGGGACACTTTGCCGCTTGGCTTTAGTCGACTATTACCTATAGGGATGTAGCAGTGTGCGATTCATCAAAGCACAGACACGCGCAAACAAAAGGCTCCATTGGTGATATGTGCTTCGCTAACAATATACCTAGATACCAACACACGTATGTGAAACTCATCTTGAGAGTGCAGGAAAATACAACGGAGTCAGGGTTGTCAAGTAGGTCATGCTTTTTGACAAATTTAAAAGCTGCTATCGTTTCGTCACATATGGATTATTTAGTGGCGTTTTAGAGACAAATGGGCTCTTTATTCACGGTGCTTTTTGTGCTGCAATATAAAATTGAAACATCGGTCCCAATGGGTCTTGGTCTTGGTCAAAACTTTCAAAAAACACTTAGAATTTTCGTGATCCTGGCTAAATTTCAAATAACAAATGGTTAAGTAGTAAGTAATTTCGCTATTTAAACCCTGTTAAAAACTGGTCAAGTTCGTGTTGGCCCACACGCAGTTTAGGATGCCGCACGTGACAAACTTTTCATATTAAGTTTCCTTTTAAAGTCATTAAATAATAATTATATACTATCATCACGTTTTTTTTACAGATTGTTAAAGCCAACAACTTAGTCTGTGGGGGAGAGGGACACGCCGCTAGCAAAAATGTGCATTTTAAAGCTCGAAAATTACAATGTTTTAAAAGAGCTATCCCATACTATAGGTCTAGACGTGAAAAAAAAACATCCCCACTTTACGCGTAAGGGGGTAACCTACGAGTATAACATTATCCCATGCTAAATTACATTTTTCCTAGCACTAACAGTCTCTAAGCTAAACTGCGAACAGATGGACTGATGGACATGGCGAAGAAACCACAAAAGTTCTATTGGAACCATAAAAACGAATATTCGCTTAGTATCAGCTCTATACGAAGTCGCTGTTTTACCCTTTATTTGGCAAAATTAAAAAAAAAAACATGATGCAAACCCCGTCGTTACCTTGTAGTCCAAAATATTCAACATAAAAAATACAAAATACAAAAAGATAGACTTGAATCATGTTCATTGTGGCATACATTACATTGACAAATAAAGGATACGGGAAAATTAGAGTAGGTACCTACACGTTAAAGGGAAATGAATGGAACGCAGCGAAGATGCTGACAGTTTGAGGTTTGATCGACGCTGCTCGTCTATTATTATTATGCCATAAACATGGAGCACGTCGACTTTACGTCCTCTCTACTCCTGCAAAATGTAATTGGAACGATTTTTCGGTCACGCTTAGGAAGGCTTTAATATGTGTAATCATCATCATCATGTCAGCCGAGTCCTATGCTGGACATAGGTCTCTCCCAAGGCTCTCCACTCAGAACGGTCTTGTGCTTTCCGCATAAAACAAGATACCGCGATCTTAAACAGAGGCCGTATTGCCTAACGTTTCTGACGCTCGATTTCGCATACAAAAACTGTCATTTGATTGCGATCGTGAGCATCAGAAACGTTAGGCGATAGACCCTCTGGTCGTCACTCCATCCGATCCATCTTGTTGGAGGACTACCGACCGCTCAAACTTTTACCGACAGCAACAAATATGTGTAATATTTTATTAGGGTTTATTTATATCCATAGTTATTTTCGATAAAGTCGTGTATACAGGTGATATGCCGTATAGGCGTATAATACCGTACAGGTGAGGAGGCTACCTACCGACAGTCAATAATAGCATGTACCTATAAGTGATAGCAGGGCCGTGTTTCTCAAAACATATTAGTCTAATAATAGTAGTGTTTTGTCTCATAAATTACATGAGAAAATGAGACGAAACACTAAAAAATAATAAACTAGAAAATTTTCATCCTGAAATATGCATCCCAGATCTAGTAACCGTTAAAATGTTGGATTCCTAAGGCAAGCTTACGCCTGCCGCCCCCAAAGTTAGCTCTCTAGAGGTACTTTTACCTATTTTATTGGCTAATAATATAGATATTTTCTATAAGTGAAAGGATTTTTAAGGTGGGTATTGTATGTTTTTCTGCTTATTCATAAGAAACACATCAACAAGCCAACAATCAAATCTTCTCTTTTCTAATAGATAATATTTATTTTATAGTAGGTACTATAATAAATATCTATTTATCTCCTTAACCTATCTATCTAATACCGTTAGTTAAACGAGCAATACGAGGTATTTATTTATTTATTTCGGGGATCTGAGAAACGGCCCTAACCACTTCGAAGAAAATTGCTTTGTAGGAGTTTTCGGAGACAAACAATCTATCTAGCTTGGTTATATCTTTAGAAAACTGGTGTTTCGGAGCTAGAGTGAAGGTCGTTTGCCCAGGTACATACCCACTTAGTTTAAATTTAGATTAAGGGGCTGTTGCACCATCCATTGATTAGCGTTAACCGACGGTTAAATTTGATGCCGTCTCCGTCTTTTAGACAAGAGACGGCATTACACATAACCGCAAGCCGCCAAAAAAAAAAAGAAAAAAGAAAGTTACCACGAGCGTTGCGGTGAAGGAAAACATCGTGAGGAAACCTGCACAAACCTGCGAAGCAATTCAATGGTGCGTGTGAAGTTCCCAATCCGCACTGGGCCCGCGTGGGAACTATGGCCCAAGCTCTCTTGTTCTGAGAGGAGGCCTGTGCCCAGCAGTGGGACGTATATGGGCTGGGATGGAATATTAGTTCACAAAAAATAATGCTACCTATATTATTATATTCTGCTTTTGTCCAGTCTTTTGTTACAAGTGGGGCAGAGCTTTTAATAGATATTGACCATATGCCGCCCGCGCGAAACGAAGTGTTAAAATAATGGCTTCGTTTGAGACCGGTCACACGTGTAATTGGTAAATTCTTTCATCAGAATTCGTCCCGTACAAGTGCTTGTTGGTTCGTCTTTAATCAACTCAAATAACCCCTTTTTCAGGAAATTAAAGGACTATAGCAGAACATAAAAGAAATCAACAAAAAAACTTTTAATATTAGTCAACCAAGTGCTGCTGTTATATAGGCTAGGCTAGTTGACTCCTCTGAGCACTGAAGTTTTGAGTAGGTTTAGCCAGGTTCAGGACCATAAGCTCCGAGCTAACTAGTAAAAGCTCTACCCCGTTTGCCAGAGGCTAGTCTTCTAAAAGGATGTTATAAAATTCGTGAACATGGTAGTAGCAAACCAGCACCGAACAACTTCAAGCAAGCAAAGTTCAAGTTTCTTTCTGTTTCTGTGTTGTTTGTTAACTAAATGTTCAATGTTAACCGCTGTGACAGTATAACTGAAAAGATTTCCGCTTCAATTAAAACTTCGCGATATGCGCAAATGAAAGACACGAGTTGTGCATGCGCGACTTTTGCTAGAAAACAAACGTGAAATGAAAAATAATGACTGGCTGATAAACAGGTTCGTGCAAAAAAATGTACTTTTGATTGATAGTAGGTACTTTAAGGAATTAATTTCTCAGGATATCAAACTACACTGACAAAAGCTTAATGTTAAAGTACGATAAGGACAAATTTAAATGGCTATAATATAATAATAATAATAAATCTTTATTCAATAAGACAAAATTGCACAAGAGAGGAATGAAACAATTACAAAGAAAAAGACAACTACATATAGGTATCACGAAAAAATAAAACGCTTTAGACATGCTAAAATGACAGTTTTGACATATGTTAAACATACGTTCTTCGGTCGCCTAAATTAATGAAGTCCTTACCAGCACCAACAAAAGATTAACTAGACATTACCTTGCGGAGGGAGGTCCATTAACAATAAAGTGAAACAAAATAAATATGTATATGTCGTTATGATTATAGCGCTCAACAAAACAGTGCTGAAATTGAATAGACTCATCAACATGATCACTTCAACATGCGAAGGCGTGCTGCGTTTTAGCATACAGATTTGCATAAATGTTGCACAGAAGTAGATATTTTAGTTTGCAGTTTTGCATGAGATTGTTAATAAAATTTGGCGCAACTGTGGAATTTTGCTTACATCATGTTAAAGCAATAATTTTAGCTAATATCACCAATACCTACATAGTTGATTTTCATTGAGTACCAAGATCGGCGAAATTTCTAGAGACCCGTGTTACTTACTTAAGTACCTATTTAACACCTATCTTATTTTTTCCATTTTCTTTCCTCATATTACGGTAAAAATTTCAACCTGTAAACACTAACCCCCTTATTCATAGACGACAATCAAACCTATTTTAGTTAAAATGCCGCTAAAATTCGTTTGTCCTTATCTGTCACTTCGACATTTGTATTTGTTAGAAAGGGACAAAGCGTTTGTTAGTTAACATAGGCTTGTTAAGTTTTATGAATAAGGGGGTTAAAGGTAGTTCTTATTTTAAGTTATTTAGTTACTACGCTAAAAATATTAGATCACGTAAGGCTTCCACAAATGACATGCTGTATATGTACATGCTTCAATCGGTTTAACGCGTCATTAATCCAGAGTGCCCAATGCGTAAGAAAAAACCGGTCAAGTGCGTGTCGGGCTACGCGCAGTGTAGGGTTCCGTATGCGGCAAGTATCCAATATAAAATTTTGATTTGTTAACTTAAAAAGCTAGTTACTTACCTGTTATGGTTTACCTTTTAAATTCGTTATAATGTACTATGTATACGATTTTTTTTCAGGTTTTTTCTGCCAACGGTTTTGCTCTTATGGGGTGTGAGACACGTAATAAAAATCAGCACTTTAATGTTTGCATTTTTCAGAGGGATTCCAAAATCAAAAAACATTTTGCAAAGCTATCATATTATTATTTTTGAAAGACCTATCCAACGACAAAAAAATAATCCCCCTGTACATGCCTGCCCCTGCCCTAGGTACACAAATTTTTTTTATTCAATATTCATCTTTGCTCTTTGTCAGAGTGATAAACATAATACCTATCTAAGTTAGGCCGCGTGGATGAACGGAGGGACGTGTACCGTACACGATGAAAATTTGGGATTACCTTGTAGGCCTATGGAACCCTTAAAAAAAGACTGAACAACTGTTGAGCGCATAACGCATCTGCGCCTCGAGGTCCTAGCACCCTTCGAGGTTTATATAAGGGGTTGCGGCGCTGGCGACTCATTCCCGTACACACGGTCGCCTGAGACACACGTTTCTCTCCGAGAATCGCTTTACGTACGCGATCGCGATCGTGAACATGAAGTGCTTGATAAAATGTGCTGTACTGACTTTAATTTATTTAATAAACGTGGACGCTGCTGAATTGATGATTAAAGAGGAACTGCAAGCAATGGCGGAACAGATTGAAATTTTGAAAACTTTGCATCTAACTGACGTTACGCGACTCAAAAGGGAAATCGAAGAACTCAAGTAAGTCGTTAGTTGTTTTTTACTTGGTAAATTGTATTTAAAAATTTATATATAATGGGGTAATCAAAAAGTGAAATTGAGTTATGTTTTACTTTGGTTACTGTTCATTTTGATTTGTGTTGAAAATTGTTGGTAAACACAATATTTATTTTAATTTTAGTTGCATGTGTTTCTGCCACCTATTAAAACTCAAAAGGAATAGCTACAATGTGGCGTATATAATAAGCATATAGGGTACGATTGACAAGAAATTATTGCAAATGCGACTTTCATTTACGGAATTGAGTAGGAATACTCACTTCCAGGATCTTCATCTCATCATTATAGGTGAATGCTTGAGCGAATTATGTACCTAATTATCTCTAATTCTCGTAATGCGATAACTAACTACTTATGTGGATTCATGTCAAATATATAAATATTTCGGCAATATAAATATTAAATGGACTCTTATTTCGCACAATAAATTAGACCTTCGGTTTTGTGTAACAACACAGAATAAGAAACAAAAGCAGCAGTGCGGTCCCTCTGACACTTATACTATTTAATACGAGAGCGAGAGGGACCGCACGAAACGAACTTCGAGTTTCGAGTTTGTTTCGTAGTAGCCCTGCAGTACTTCTTTTGGAGTGGATATCAAGTCAGCAGGGTTACTACGAAACTCGAAACTTGAAGTTCGTGTCGTGCGGTCCCTCTGACACTTATACTATTTAAGACGAGAGCGAGAGGGACGGTACGATACGAACTTCGAGTTTCGAGTTTCGTAGTAGCCCTGCAGGTTATGTTTACTTTGGATGGATTAAAAATTAGCCAGGAGCCGTAATAGTTAAAATATTGGTACTTATTACCCAAATTTCTTAGAAAGTACCAAGTTCATGTCAACTGTGTAGGCCTATTTAATTTCAACAAACAATAGACAAACATTCGTTATAAGTAGGCTACTTTATATTAATAACTTTTTCTTTATACAAGCAAGTAGCTATAACACATTACCATCCAAAAAGCAGGCCCTATACTACTGGCCCCTGAATCACAATAATTTTACCACATCTTTCTGTCAAACGGTATATGATCAGGGTAGAAACAGATGGTGAATGCGATCGCGGACGCCCGTGCGTCAGAAAACACGGCCTCTGGTGCTTATGCGATCGCGGACGCCCGTGCGTTAGACAATACGGCCTCTAGTGCTAATGCGATCGTGCGTTAGACGCCCGCTGCGTGTTAGACAATACGGCCTCTAGTGCTAATGCGATCGCGGACGCCCGTGCGTTAGACAATACGTCCTCTAGTGCTAATGCGATCGCGGACGCCCGTGCGTTAGACAATACGTCCTCTAGTGCTAATGCGATCGCGGACGCCCGTGCGTTAGACAATACGGCCTCTAGTGCTAATGCGATCGCGGACGCCCGTGCGTTAGACAATACGACGCCCGTGCGTTAATACTAATGCGATCGCGTGACGCCCGATGCGTGCGTTAGACAATACGGCCTCTAGTGCTAATGCGATCGCGGACGCCCGTGCGTTAGACAATACGCCTCTAGTGCTAATGCGATCGCGGACGCCCGTGCGTTATCGCGGACGCCCGTGCGTTAGACAATACGGCCTCTAGTGCTAATGCGATCGCGGACGCCCGTGCGTTAGACAATACGGCCTCTAGTGCTAATGCGATCGCGGACGCCCGTGCGTTGCCTCTAGTGCTAATGCGATCGCGGACGCCCGTGCGGCCTCTAGTGCTAATGCGATCGCGGACGCCCGTGCGTTAGGTGCTAATGCGATCGCGGACGCCCGTGCGTTAGAAAACACGGCCTCTAGTGCTAATGCGATCGCGGACGCCCGTGCGTTATCTAGTGCTAATGCGATCGCGGACGCCCGTGCGTTAGAAAACACGGCCTCTAGTGCTAATGCGATCGCGGACGCCCGTGCGTTAGACAATACGGCCTCTAGTGCTAATGCGATCGCGGACGCCCGTGCGTTAGAAAACACGGCCTCTAGTGCTAATGCGATCGCGGACGCCCGTGCGTTAGACAATACGTCCTCTGGTGCTAATGCGATCGCGGATGCCTGCGCATTAGACAATAAATACGGCCTCTAGAGAGCTAAAGCGCTCTTCCAATTCTTTATTCCCATACAAGTTGGATTCCAATAATGTTATATAATAACAGGCGTGATAACGTGATCGCGTCTTTGTCTATCGTTATCTGCAGTGAAATATATTTTAGTCGTATATTTAAGTTGTCCTAATAATCGCAGCTATATTGGTAAATCGCCACGGGGTTCCAATATGCCATGATAAGGGGATCTCGGTAGGTAGTGTTTGTATTATGTACCTACCTACAGTTGAGGTCAAAGATATCTTTACACTTTAGTACCTTGTCACCGCTTTTGACAATTTTATACAAAAGTTTAATCATGAAGTGATAGCGACAGGGTACTAAAGTGTAAAAATATCTTTGGCCTCGACTGTACTATACACGCGCATGTTACTGGATGGATAATACAAAGTAAAAGAAAACAGCACCACTGAGTCGATTATGTAAAAGCGTTGTGTGCTCGAAAGTTCTATATTCTACAGGATGAAAATCAAAGTTGTGAACAAGATCAAGTTTACTTGCAGACGAATGCTGGAGAAAATGGGCAACAGCAACAGATGACAAATGACCTGCATTGCTTTACTGACTTGTTCTACCAGTAACATATCCATAGGTGTTATACTAATGTAATAAATAAATTGAAATAGATACAGAAATTATTTTTTATAAACTTTTAATAACAACACAGCAAAAAAACGAACAAACTAAATGACAACAGTAATGGCGATAACACTAATCTCTGTCGCGAATTTGTTTTAAAGACACCTAGTCGCAGCCACGCGGACACCTCGGAGGTGCTGAGCCGTTTCCGTTACGTGCTTGTGTATGGTTGACGCCTGTGTCCTTAGTTTTAATTTGTATTTGTATGCAAACACGAACAGCGCCTCTAGCGGAACGTTTGCGATGTTCGTGTATCCATACAAATTGAGATTTTAACGCGAACGCGATCTAGACGTATTTTGTAACCGAAAACTTACACTAAGGGTACTGGTTGGTGGTGAGCAGATAAGGTGAGGCGGCGCGTCGATCCGGTGCCGAGCGGTTACCTGTGCGACAACATTACGGCACGTCACTGCGATTCCGCACCGTCAGAGTACTTTGAGCAGCGGTGTGGAGGGCATGCGACAAAATCGTGACTCTTACGGCACGTCACTGCGATTGCATACCGTCTCCGTATTTTGAGCAGCGGTGTGGCCGCTCCTTAACGCGGTTTTCCTTCATAACCTAATAGCCGAGGGCCCCGGCGACTAAGTCTCAGAAAATCAAATTAAACTTTACTAAGTTAAATAACTTGCTCCACTCCGTAGGCACCAACTGACGCAAACTTAGTTGTAGATATGATATATATATATATAATAAGTTCTACAATAGTTCAATAGTTTCTACAGCGCATGCGATGAAACATATGTTATGGCAACTTTTTTACACTTTGAGGCACATTATTGAAGTTTTAGTACCGAACCCTTATTTTTTCTTGTAATAAATATTATAGCCTATGGCACTTTGGACTAATTTAGCATTCTAATAGTGAAAGAGTTGTTAAAATCGGTCCAGTACTTTTTGAGTTAATTCGTAACAAACATCCAAAAATCCAAATCTTTCCTCTTTATAATATTATTATTATTAGTGTATTAGTATATTAGTATTAGTATAGATTAGTTCATCTATAGTGACAATAAATAGGTATGATGAAATATCGATAACTTGCGAGTACTTACTTATAGGTATCAGAAAACTTCGTCGGCAGCTTTCATGGAAATCAGGAGACCCCTTTTCAGAAACGCTATTAAAAATAAACCTTCTAAGTATAAAATTTCTGTGGAGCTTCATTAAGAATACCCTTAGAGAATACCTACTTAGAATAGCCGTCGGCGGGTCTGAGCGTAACTTAAGTAGGTAAGTAAGATAAGTTTCCATTGAAGAAAAAAAGTAGGTAAAATACTTAATGCATTGATAAGTAAATATCAATATTAAAAAGTTTTACGGCTTTTGTCGTGAAATTGAATAAGGTCCTTTCAAAACCTTTTCAGACCTTATGTTCAGATGACAAAACTACTAAAATTTGGATGGGTCATTATTCAAACGTTTCAACCACCTCATTTTCGGGGTCACGTTTTTATTTGAATTGGCTGAAGAATTTGATAATTAGACTATTTTATAGACGTCCTATACCTACTTATACTATATAACCTGGAAACTGTAACAGAATATTCTACTACGACAACAAAAATAAATAATAATAAAATAAATAATGACCCAGATTGGTACCCAATAGCTAATTTTTGCTTAAATAATATTATTTGCGTAAAAAAATATAACAAAAAATTTAACCGGCTGCAAAAAAACCATGAATATATTTTTCTACCAGTCTGAAGTCGGTGCCTAAGCACGATCCAGCAGGAGTGGACCTATAGTCGTCTACCTTACCTCCAACTGGGTAACTGCTCGTCACTTTTTACGAAAAATTGTTTTTTCCAATACAGATACGTTCATCATTGAGGAGTCCTGGTGCTTCATCACCCGTTATATTTCACCATTATGCATTACGATGAGCATAAATTGCTTAGCAACTGTGTTAAAGTAATTTGAAATTCAACCCGTGAAGTACTTATTAGTGAGTAGTCGCTCCGTTGGTCAAATGTGGTCTTCATCATCAGTTACACTTCACCAAATGATGATTTTCAAGAGCAAATGTACAAGTTACCTACTACTAAATATATCGAAATTAACATAGGTGTCCCTACAATATTTGAAGAGTTCCCTCGATTTCTTTGGGATTCAATCACCAGATCCTGATTTGGTGCTTATGAGACCTAATAAAGCATTCCTACACGAACGAAAACAAACATTAATTGATAAATCGATTATTAATAAACATGATGTAAGTAATACGTATTTGTATCGCCCCCTAATTGCTCAACAATTTGTATTCGAGAGCCTCGTTTCATTTGTTTTGGGAGTTGGGTAGGTAAGCGGCGAGTATCCATTCACCATAAAACGTGCCAGTGAAGTGAAAAAAAAATGCGGTTTTTATTTACCTAAGTAGTTCAGACTTAGTTTCCCTCTTAACCCTCTTACCCGTATGTTACAGGCATTTTACGCGAAAACTACCAAATGTATATCAATGAAATTTGGAGTACAGATGTTTGTCCAAGCCGCTATTTAGTTTTGTAGTTAAATTACAAAAATACATATTTATAGGGGGTCACTCCATACACGTAACAGAAATTGATTTTTTTTAAACTCGCATCAACGTGTGGCACATAGTTCGACAGCTCTTTTGAAAAGATAGTAAGGTTTCTCAGAATTTTTTTTGATTAAGTGAAGATTTCCGGAAATAATCGCTCCCAAAGTAGCAAAAATTGTGCCCCCCCCCCCTCTATCTTACTAATATTACTTGATTTTTTTCGTAATGGCTACGGAACCCTATCTTGGGCGTGTCCGACACGCTCTTGGCCGGTTTTTTTATAGAAAGCTTTTTATCTACTTTAGGAAGTATTTGTTACTACGAACTTCATCCATATAAACTACGAGCATCTTTTTGGCTCCGCCGCAGTGCACTGTGGGGTAAGAAGACAGGCATTAAATATTGGGAGGCGAGTGGCGTTTGGCGTTCTTTCACCTCGATTACTAAATATTGCGTAGCCGCGCTACGCCGCCGTGCCGCGATTAAATTGGGGCGGTACTGGTACAGCCGCCGTTATTTCGCTAACATCGACTTTTCCTCGCGCATTATTCTTTCATCTACGCCTTTCAAAGTGTTTTTGCCTTATATTATATTGTAAAGTAAGATTAAAGGTACCCTCTATGATTTTTCTTTAACATATTTTTGATGGTACCTACCTACGTGTATTTTTATCTTAGAAAAGGCAACACCAAGTAAACGTCTTGTATAAGTAATCAGAGATTCTTTAGATAAATAAGCTAGCTTTGTCCCACGCAATCGCTGCTATGAAGAATGAAATATTGGGTTGAGTTAGCTCTCTATCCCGTGAGATTTTTTAAAAATCGTTTCTTTGCACCTCTATGATTCTCAAGCAATTTGTTTCCTTAATATACTGTTTAGCTCTAATGGTTTTGGCCGTGCGATGACAGTTAGTCAGTCAGTCGCGTTACTCTTATATAGGTATAATAAAATAAAAATATTGTCCTTCATTTTTATTAACTACAGATGTGTAGAGTAATATTGTTTGATGTAGGGATTTAAGAAATTGATTCACCTTTCCTATGCTTTGTCCCAGATACGTCCAAAACGTAAGGCTATCTTTTTGTATATTATCTTCTTTATTTAATTATTAGCCTGTAATGTCCCACTGCCGGGCAAAGGGTTCTCCCCTGGATTTTTAGAGATATTTATCTTAATCAGCGTTATTAGTATGATTTGAAACAAGACTAGAACGCAGATTTTTTACATTCGGCATACCTAGGTTTATGGTAAGAATAATTGAGTTGTCAGGAATAGTCGGAATTTCATTATCTCGAAGCTTAACGTTTTAGGTACTTGAAGTTGTTTCGCCAGAATTTAAACCAAAATCTTCTTTGTCGCTTCTAAGTACTCGCACGCGACTCCATCCAGTTTGCAGAATTGGTTTACGTGTCGCGCGTTTTTAAATTGGCAAGAGGTATCTATGCAAATATTTATTTTTTGAGAGACTTCAATCATTTTAACGCGAAGTACCTTTTGATGCACTATTCCTAATATCTTGATTAATAACTTGGTTTCTCTTAACTCTTCGTGGTTTTTTTTAATTACGATTTTTGCTAATAATGTTTGCTAAGGCCGGGCAATGGCAGCGTCGCTGAAGCATCACTACAGCGAGCCACCGCCACCATTCAGCCCGTGAAGCCCCGCACCCGCAAGGCGTGTCATAATATAAAAGTCGGAAAGGCAGAAGTGGCGGACGAGATCGCGAGGGATGACCGAACCAGGCCATCCGATCGACCCGAACAGTCTACTTCACTTTACCTTCCCTGACGTAACTATAAAATTAAAACCCTAGATCGGTTATAGAAAACAAAGTGTACATCTGTGAGAGTAAACTCGCAAATAGTGAAAAGTGCTGCCAAATTTGTAATACGAGTAGTGGTAAAAAATAATAATTAATTTAATTTGGCCAGCTAATGAGCATTTCTAAAAAAGTTTGTACATTTGTCGTTTCTCATTGTCCTCTGCCGATTTATTGCTTTCTTAAATCACGAGGCCACTGCATATTTTATTTGAACTATTAAACATAAAATTCGTTTCATTATCTTAAATAAGAATTAATTGTCTTGAATACATATGTATCTGATTATTTAAAAAACATATTTTTTAAATAATCGTCCAGTACAATTTGTATGAAAAGTTAAATGTCCCATTGTAAATTTCGAACATTAAATATCGATTTTTTTAATCAGTTTTAAGGTCTCGATTCAGTGGTCTGTTTTATTACCTTCTTTATATGATTGTTTTTCATATGATTGTTTAAGAAATATATTTAAAAATTAAAAATTTAAGTTTGTTCTACAAAAAGTTCCTATTTTGTTTCCAGTTTTTGTTACCGCATTTTCGTTCTTAAAAGGTACCTATTTCTACAGAATTTAATAGATTCTTCATAGGAAGCTGGCATCACTAGCATCATTTTGCCATCTTTAATCAGTAACCGTCACATTTAAAAAATCGAACTTTAATCATAAGTAACCGTTCACATTTACTTTGAAATTATATATTAACATATATTATATGCTTAAATTGTTACGTTATATTTCAAAAGTCAGTCACTAGAGCGGTTTCCTAACGTTTCGGCGAATAACGTTTGGCAACAATACAATCACAATACATATTACTTTTTATTCAGTCACAGCGGTTTCCTAACGTTTCGGCGAATAACGTTTGGCAACAATACAATACAATACAATTACTCTTTATTGTACACCAGAAATAGTAAGCAATACAGAAAACAGGTACAACAGAGAAAATGACAAGGTAAGCAATAGGCGGCCTTATCGCTTAAGAGCGGGCAACCCGTTTTATTTCGCAACTTTTCCTTTCCCTACTGTTTAATATTTTTGAAACTGTAAATATTTCAGGATTTAAACTAACCTAACCTAAAGGGTTCTACACGATGGCCCTCAAATAAATTCTGAAATATTTACAGTTTTACCCCCTTATTCATAAAACTTAACAAGCCTATGTTAACTAACAAATGCTTTGTCCCTTTCTAACAAATACAAATGTCGAAGTGACACATAAGGACAAACGAATTTTAGCGGCATTTTAACTAAAATAGGTTTGATTGTCGTTTATGAATAAGGGGGTTAGAGTTTGTGAAATTAATCAGGTTGCCAGTCGTTACGTTGCGAAAAGGCAGTACCCGCACTAGAGCACATACAATTATTACCACATCCAGCAGACAGTCGCTTTAATTGCAATGTCCAGCTGCAATAAACAAATGATCGTGAATTGAACGTATTTTGTAGCGGTAGGTATGTAACCTACGGCACGACGCGCTTTATAACCCACCATTCCGACTCTATCGCTAGTCCTGGCTAGAATGGCGAGTACAAGTTGCCGCGCGTAATGAGACCAATAGGGGCCAACATCTGGCCTAAGCGCTATGTTTATTTACATCCCGGCCGGAAGTGATGGTCTCGAGCCCACATCCGGCCGCGGGCAAAATATGGTGCGCGTGCCGCGTGCGCTACACATTCCGAAACAGCTCCAAACAAGTCAAATAAGTTTTTGATGCAAAATGTATTTTTAAAAATTACAAGCTTTTATACTCACTGTACAGTCGGTTTCCTAACATACTTACGTAACCATTTTTCCATACTGCACAGAAAGGGAATACTTACTTATTTTAAAGAACCGACTGTACCTACTTGTTTTTTCATCCTAACTAAGTACATATATGTTTGGTTGGACAGATCGGTTATGCGGAGACGATCAGAATACTTTGTCGAAAAATGATTTGCGAATTTTAAAACCACAGTTCACAAACATAGGTACATTTTACCTCCACAAAACTTGCAAGCTTTTATTTGCTTGTAAAAAGGTGTAAATAAATATGAGCGCTGTACAGCTTAAATATGATAAAAGTTTAGAACTTTTCTCATCATTAATGAACATGGGATTTAATCTATCAAACACAAACCCACAATTGAATCTGTAAAGTCTAGAACAAGATTATAAATAAAATAAAAAAACTCACAAAACTTATATTAATCCGTGACTTGTAGCTTTTTAGCTTGAAAGTTGTAAGATAATGTTATCTTGCCCAGATGTAGTCGAACATTTTATATAGGTATTATTCATTAAGGCAGATGTTATTCTAACGATGGCTGTAACAAAATACGAAAAATAACAACTAGCTACATAAGAATAGGTGGTAACGATAAAAAATACAATGAATGTTTTATTTTAATATGGAATTAGAACAGGTTTCTAAATAATAATAAAGTATCGTTGTGCCCGAGGAGCGCGTCTGGAAGGTTCACTATTGCGTGGGTATTTTTTCTTACACCCGCCGAGCACATGGCGGTTTGCACCTGGTGTTAAAAAAAACTTAAGAGCCCCGAAACTCTCAAAAGTTTCAATTTACCAATAGAAATTCTAATAGATTGCCCCAACGTTCTTTCGAGATTGATCTATATTTATTTCGATTGAAATCGGAATTATTTAATTTAATCTGGCTTCCTCCGCTTTATTTACCTATAATTTCCAATTTAGCATAACTCCGTCGATTGAATCTTGGTTGACAAATGATTTACTGTTTTACTTAATAAATAATGTTTTCCTTAGTCATGAAGATATAATAAAAATAATAAACATTTATTGCAGATCAGGGTCCATAGATTGTTAGTATCATGTATCTTATTTAAAAGGGTTAGTAACACAAAGAAATAAAATTATCATCAAAATTACTAATTAAAATCAAAATAAAATACATCAAAACTATAAAGGTAAATATGTAGTTCAATCTATCAATCCCATACAAAAACTCTAAGTACAAAGTACAAAGGTATGTAGAAGTTAATACGTAATAAATATACATAATTATATCACTTAGGGGCTGTTTCACCATCCATTGATTAGTAATGACGGTTAGATGTGATGCCGTCTCTATTTGTTTTGTTCGAATAAACGGAGACGGCGTCACATTTAACCGTCAGTTAAGGACTAATCAGCCCCTTAATATAAAAAATTACAATAGGGAAGGCAGATCGATGCACGAGCTCGATATGTTTTAACAGATAAGGTCGGAGTGGTGGTCAATGTCCCAGTATCTTTATTCTTATGACATTAACAATAGAGGTAACAGCAGAGTGTAATTATTTGGGCATTAACAGGTCGAGCAATGGTATATTTAACTTTTGCGAGTGAAATTACATACTATCTATCATCAATTTCTCTTAAATGCTAAATAATTGTGATACTTACCTAAAATGTTTCAAATATAGGTACGGAATTATTCTACCCTTATATTTACAGCGCAACTTAATTCATAATTAAATATTTTCCTCAAAAAGTAATTTCGTCGTCTCCTCTAAAATTTTTAATTTTAATAATGCTCCTGAAATGGGAGCCACCCTCAGCCCTCAGTCCGACTGGAGATTATTGCTTCAATAAAATAGACTAGGCACGGCTGCCCCGCCTCGTAACGACAGGGAAAAGGACATTTTTTATTTGTTTTACTTCATCCAATTCCATGATAATTAAGAATTTCCAGCTAAAATAGCTTTCAGAAAGGAGCATTTCTTTAGCGTAACTTAAGCCACCTGACTAAGGTCGCCTGTAAGATTATTTGTGTCCAAGTCCATGTAAAATTCCATCTCTCATAGTGAGCTCGGGGCTTACCTTGAATAATAAATGCGCACAAAATAGCAGCGTGATTATTATGGTACATCATTCGCTAAGCACATGGCGAGCTCGACGATTCCCGTGAAACGGATTTCATGGTTGACTGAACTTAATTCAATGATGAATTTGGTTCGTAATTTGCTGGGAGCACGCCTGCGCAGGTATCTTCATTTATGCTGCAAGTACGACCGAATTCTTTATACAAGAGGTCTTGCAAAGCAGATGTGTATAAATCCAACAAAGTCTCTCATATTTAGTTTACCTACTTTAATACTGTAAAATCTAAGTACCAATTTAACTTAGGCACATAATTGTTTACGAGCTTAAAAAAGAAAAATAAAATAACTCGTTAATTTCATATTTTTTGTTTGCAGCGTTAGGCAGCATTCGGTCGGTGTATGTTTGTATCTATTTTAAAGTGTAGGTATACTTACATTCGTATTTACACATTTAGCGGAAGTGTGGTGGATATTGATAAAACTTTCTTGATTTAAACGTCCGATAAACAACGATAACATTTTTATATGTACTCAGTGCGATATTTAACACTATAAGCAACCGGGTTTTTTACTACTTGTAAGTAAATTTTAAAGCACTTTATAGGTTACCAAACTTCTGTTAAATATTTATTTTAGACGCGAGAAAAATATTTAGCGATCTATTTTCAGTTTTGAGGTAACTTGGTAGTAGTATCCATTATCGAAGGTGACCGTAGGTTTTTTATTATAGATATGTTGATACTAAGTAGGTACAGTCATGATAAAGTTGACCCTACGAGAACTAGAGTCGGGACCGGGAGGTATTCATAGGGTGATCGAAATTAAAATAATTATACACACAACATTAAAACGGAAGCGGAAGTTGGACCGAGCAGGAGACACGCCGCTGGCCGCGCGATGTTGCGTAACGTGGTCCTGAATGCCGTCGCCGCTTGCACTATGTACGAGGCTCATTCATGATATTATTAATATAATTATCGTTATTTTATCCTTTTATTTTGGCTGGAAGGTAAAGCCCGGTTTCAGCCTGCAAGAAAAATCGTGCAATTTGTACATTGTGGCGTGCGATTAACCACTTCAACTCACGTTACGGCCTCGCCATGTAATGCAAACTTGTCGATTTTTCTTGAAAGTGTCTAAATTGGGCTTAAGGTAGCATTGAGTTATTTTTACTACGTAGTAATAAACGAAGTAATAATAATTCAATGTAAGGTAGTAAGAAAAAACATTGGTTTGGTTTGAAAAAAAAAGCACTACTTAACGTCGTTCACTCGTTAGAGATGTTAACGACCTGGATTCTGACCTTCACCGTAGCACCGCTAGTAATTTAGAACAAATACATTTGTAGAGCAGTTAATTAGTTTCAAAAATAAATTAATGGTAAGCACTATTCTTGCACGGCAGGGAAGCGTCGGCGGCTCGTGGCAGCACCAGCAATCATGCACGCAACGAGCAAGCCACACTGCAGTGGGCTCGCTCCTCGATGCAGGAACTGCGAGTCGAGATTCGTGAACTGCGCGCTAATCTCAACAGCTCCACTCTGCTGCGCCAGCTGCATGTCATGCGGAATGAGGTGAGTCGATTTAAAACTGCAATCGCTCGCAACGAAGCTGTAAGGAACAATTGGCATTGGTCTCAAAAAACAATGTGTATTTTTATTTTATTTTGTTCATAAAATAGGCGAATTTAAGACACCTATTTGAAGAATTTTGGTCCTAGTTGGGTTTTAAATTTTCTATCCTATTTATAAGTTACCGGAATTAAAGCTAGCCATAGTTGCCATGGCGTTAAAAACTGCGTTTATCTTTGCCCGTCACAATTATTAAAAAAAACTGGCCAAGAGCGTGTCGAACACGGCCGAAATAGGGTTCCGTAGCCATTACAAACAAAATTCAGTAATATTTTTCTAAGGATTTCGTATTTTGAACGGAATATTCCAAGTTTAGGTATATTTTATACCTTAGGCTGCGATTTACTCTTAAACTACTAATAAAATTTAACCGTTATAGTTTTCCTTGTAAGTTTGATATACTTACTACCAACATGTATTTTTTTTTAATTTTCCTCCCATCGGTTTAGATTTTAGAGGGAAAGGGGGGGGGGACGCTGGATTTTAATGGAAATTTACACTTTAAAGTGGAATATTTTGTAAACAAATCACTGAATCAAAAAATCTTTTTAGCAACCCCCTAATGGTTTTACTAATGGTTAATTGACGTATCCAACGATACCCCACACTACAAGGTTGGATGAGAAAAAAAATCACCCCCACTTTACGTCTATGGGAGGTAGTCTAAAAAAATTTTTTTTAAATTTTTTATTGTACCATTTTGTCGGCATAGTTTACAAATATAAATTCGTGCAAAATTACAACTTTCTAGCATCGATAGTCCTTGAGAAACTATAAGGGTTCCGTTTTGCCATTTTGGCTACGGAACCCTCAAAAACGTAGTGTCTTCTATCACCTGGCAGTGTTTTGATTAGGCGGTCTAGTTACATAACGTTTATTTACGATGAAAGTCAAACAAACATTAGCTAATTTTTATCTCGGAAAAATGCAATTCCCGAGGGAACAGCGCGTGATAATGATAACCGAATTCCACGCGGATGAAGCCGCGGGCAAAGGCTAGTATGATCTATTTTTACTAGAAAAAAAAAACATTTTATAAAACTGGGTTTTACTGTGTCTCATAACAGTACCTAGATAATAGTAATGGTGCAAGTAGATACTTGCAAGCACACCAGTTTTTTTCGAACCGACTATTGCTGTGAGCCTCAGATGGCGAGCTGCCGGACGGGCAAGGGGTAATTTTTCTTAGTATGCCATAAGTCCTGCGCTGTTGAGCCGTAGCCGACCGGAATTTGGACGCAAACGGAGGTTTTTGCAAGAAACGGAATTGTTAACAGTGTTTTTTTAATCCTTTAGCTGAAGCAAGCGCTGGTCGAAACGTCGGACCTCGTGCAGCTGTCGCGCACGCAGGAGGCGCGAGTGGACAAGTTGGACGCGGAGACTGGCCGGCTGCGCTACGAGTACCAACAGACGCGCGACGCCATAGCGGAACTTCGCGCGCACCAAGCCCGGCTCTCCAAGGAGGTTAGTGCGCATTGCACACAGATTTGAAAGTTGCGGAAAGTTTCCAAAAAGTTGGAAAAGTACTCGAAAATTTCTAGAAATTTTCACAAGATACAACGTAGGAGTGCTCGTCACTGTACCAATACTTGGCACCTTTAATCTTATGTCATTTCAAGTTGGTTGGATGGAATTCAACGCGCCCAACGATCACAGCGCGATAACTCCAGAATGCAGTTTCGGTTTCGATCATAGTTTCGGCAGGTTTGCCGCCGAAACCGAAACTAAACCAAAACCCGTTTTTTTGCCAAACTCGACCGCAACCGAAACCGAAACCGAACTTTTGGTCGGACACTAGTCATTTATTTAGCAATAAAGATGACAGCAGGGTGTCGTCTATTGGGCATTGGCGTGTCGAGCACTCGGATAGAAAATTTAAATTTAAGAAACGGAAAGTTTCAATCCCCCTAATATAAAATTGTGAGAAGTTTCCCAAATTTTCCTACATGAAAAATTCTGCAATTTTGGGAAGTTTATTTTCGCACATTAATCGTACTGTAAAACCTAGTCAAAGTAGGTACTCCAGTAGTATTTATAACATTGTGAATTAATCAACTATTCCGATTTTATCAAAAACCGATTTCTTTTGTTTTGTTGTAATCTTGACTAACCACATAGTGTGTGGTTTCGTTAGAAAGGTCTCTCAAAAATATAATAAGTTAGCTAATATCATTTTTCGACTTAGGTATCTGCCCTTTAATGGCTTGCTTAACACATCCAGTGCCAAGAACTCGCTATATAGGCGCGTTCTCTGTTCGTAGGCAGTTTTCGCTACAAAGTGGAAAAACGCTGCTACGAGCGTAGCGCGTAGCCAATGCGGCAGCGAATCTGTTAATATGAGTTTTATTGCCACCGATTGGTTCTCAACTAAACTACACATACATAAATGTTCAATGCTCAAGTGCTCTCTCGCCTCAGCCAAACCACTTTCATTATTGAGACAAAAAATATCAAAACATTACATAAATAAACTGTAGGTACCTTACACAATGACATCTTCATAATTAAGTCCTGATACTTTGCGTGACGTCCGCTGAAATAAGTAGGTATATAGACAGACATAATAAGGAGACTCGATGAGGCGAGGCCAGACCGCTTTTGTTAATACTCGTAAATAGTATAATTATTTGCCTGAATCCTAGTGTTATACTAATTGTAGCAATGAAGCGAGGTTTTTGATAAGTACCTACCTTGTTTTAATTATCAACCTTTATTATGCTCTTTTGCGGGAAACCGGTGGATGCAAGTGACGAGTGGTCGTTCATTGTGGCGGTCTAAGGGGGAGGCCTTTGTTCAGCAGTGGACGTCTTCCGGCTGATGATGATTATGCTCTTTTGAGATAGTTATTTGGCCAGGGTGCATACTTAATTCAGGTGTAATCGTAGAAGGAAAAAAAAACAGCCAAATGTGAGTCGAACTTGCGTACCGACGATTCCGCACAGTGCGCTCAAAGTAGATTAATCTGTGAATATCCAGAATCAGCAGAGCCGTGCTCCTAAGCAAAATGTACGGTTTGAAGTTATATTAGACTGGTCACTGACAAAAACAGATGGACATAAAAAATAAGATTTTCGGTCTTTTTTTATGAATGTGTCTTTTGACTGCTCCAGGGAGTAACAGAGCTGGTTATAGATACTCCTATTAATTTTAGTTTGTTAAACGCGTTCCTTAGAAATATAGGGTCTTGACAGACGTACCTACGGACAATAAAGTCCAATAAGGGTTCCGGCCTGGTCGACTGAGGTACAAAACCCGAAAAACGATTAATTGTATCAAGTGTCTTCAAATGTTTATCAATACAATACATCTCTCTAAGCCAAACGAATTTTTATTCAATAGACCTCCCGGCTGTCAGAATTTTAAAGTACTTACCTGCCTAATCATAAAAAAATATAACACGAATGCTTTTATTATTCTAGAACCAATTAGGTACGCCGATTTACTTTAATCGGCTTTCATCCCACCGTTGCTACAGTACCTATCGCCTGAGTTATTGCGCGGTGCATTAGCTTCCTTTTCGTACCTAATACAACTAACAGCCAATGATCAAACACATGTCGTTCGTTTGTATCGTTTCTAACGTATAATAAATGTACATCATTTAGAGAATGATTTATCATAACCACAAAGAGCCTAATGCCTACCCTTTCTTAAGTGAGTTCGCTAAAGATGAGACGGAGCCCCTCCGCCCGCCCTCTGAGGATTCCCACAAAAATGTATCCATTGAACCCTTATCATCCCCCAATAGGGAACCGCATCTTATGAAGTGTAAATCGTTGACCTGAATTTGATTTTCTCTACACTCATACATACGTAGTATCATTTATTGCCGAATCATTGGAATATTTGATGTGTATTACTTAAGTTGTTTTTGTATTATGATTCAAAAACACGGCATGTATGAGCCGTTGCCCGCGACTTCCTTTGTAAAGAATTGTTTATCGCGCCCCCGCAGGAACTGTAAAATTTTTGGGATAAAAACTCTATTTACTTTTTAGGATCTCAAACTATGTATATCCGCGCACGTTTGAGTATTTTAAATGTGAAAGCGGAACAAACCAACAGACTCACATTTGCTTTTATTATATGTATTTGTTAGGATACGTATCTAACATGCATAGAATTATGACATCTCATATACTTACATTTAGGGTGGTCAGCAGACGAAGTGAGTGTGTGTTTACGGTCATCAAAATTATCTACACAGATTCTACTAGCATAAAGCACCGTAATCCTCATCCACTTTAGCTGCTGATTGTATTTAAGTATACTTACTCTGTAACATCTTCCAACACAACGAGTTTGTATATATATTTTTTGTAAAAAACAAAATCTTTTAGTAAACACTATTTTGGCGTCTCTGTACCCTCAGATACAATTGTATTTGCTTCAGAGACCTCGTTAGGATATTGAATACTCAGAAACACTTATTAAAAGACACCTGTTTTACTCGGCTAATGAACATTAGGTACCTACACAGCTTTCACTAAGTATATTCGTACTCGTATTGAATTGATTAACTTTCCATGACTACACCTACGAATAACTTTACAGGACGTTTCAATTAGTAATTGTTCCAGGGTAGTATAGTCACCAACACCAATATCTGACACAACAAGCGTGCATAAATATCTGATACGACTCTATTTCTAGGGCCGGAAGGACATGTCAGATATTTTTGCACGCTCCGCTGTGGCAAATATTCATGCTGGTGACTGTACAGCGTTTGTCTTGTCATAATGATATTGTGTGTTTTTGAACTATCAAACTTGGACCGTGGATTCATCGTTGAGCTAACTGACAATCATAACCTGACCCGTCCACTCGCAGATGTTGTACAGAGTCGGGGATCTCGACGTTAGTCAACATCAAGACACCTGACTTCTGACTCCCTGAGACAGACCCCTGGATTAGATGTAAGGTTGCCGCCAACGCACATGATATATATACCAGCTGTTCCCTGTACTTAATAGACACAATAAATTGAAATTATAGATATTTTACCTTCCCGTAAACGTGCCCATGTTGTTATAAACTTGCCTTGTTTGTTGTTGGGCCAAATCTTGCAAGTTCATTTTGACCACAGACGTGATATGAACAAGTCCGTGATTTTGACCCACTTCCAATGATCAGATGATCAGATTGACTTGAAATTCGGTAGGTAGGTATACCTACATATATATGTAAGTTGGATGACAATGCAAGAACAGTCAACAAAAAATACAGTCGGCAAAAAAGCTTATGAAAAATGTTTTTTTAACAGAAACGTATTTTCAATTTTAATTTCATGAATGTTAAAGTTGAATTTGGTATTTTCAAACCATAGTAATCATGTACCTACCTACAGAAAACACACGGCAGAACAATAGTACATTGTGCATTAAGGGCCGTAATAAATTACTAACGAGAGTCTAATAGAATCTTTCAACGACTCGCTAGAGTTTGTACGTAATCCCCTTACAGCCGGTGATACACACAATGATTTTCATCACATTGCGAGGAATTGCAAATGCAAATTTTAAAACTAAAGTCAGAACTCCCTTGGGAGGAAAAACTATATTTAAATCCATAACTCCCGTGACAACAATTAAGGCCATTGTCCTTTAGTAGACCTACAATATAGGCATGGAATAACATCATTGACGAGCGTCCATTTACAAGTGCAGTTTAACTTGAATGGCTTTTTAGTCCAAATTTTAGTACTTACTTTAGCACTTTAACGTACCTATATAAACCATGACTAAGGAGTCATCATTTTAATTTATTGATTCATTTGCACACTTCACACTTAAATTTCACAAGCGACGAATACTTACCGCTTGTATTAGGGAAGTATCTCTAATAGTAAAGTTTTTTTTATACTAATGTCAATGTCACATGGAATAAAAGCAGGAAGTTGTTTCGATGTTTTGAGTAGGTTATATTTTATTTAACACTCTTGTCAAAAATAAAGTCGATATAAGTAGTCGATCGATATGTATACCTAGCGCTATCCACGAAGACGCGTGATTTTGTAAAAAAGAACCACGGCACGCGTCATCGTGAATCACTCTACCTGTATATAGTCTGACGTTCGTGCATCTAATTTTATTTGGAATGAAGTATAAATATAAAATCACGTTATAAGAACAAAGGGGGAAATTGAAACAGCTTGCGCAGGAAACAGTCGGCGGAGGTGTGGCATACGCATCTGTAAATATTTATGTATTTCAAGCGTATCCCATTGAATAGGATGGGTAAATTGGATGGGCTCTGCCGTAGTTTCGCGAAAAATGAAACGTTATCTAATAACGAAATGTATAGTCAGACGAGTTTCTGTTCTACAACTTCAAAGCTGCCTTTTGTATCATCGAATATTTCTTGTCGTAATGTAATGTTCGTGCGAATTATCGTTTGGTATAATTTTTATCCGGTTGAAACTGAAAATATGTTGGAAAATGTTTACATGGTCTCCTCAGAACAGGTAAGGCCAGCATTGTTTTGTAATTTCCCTGAACAATCGATGGTTTCAATAAGAACAAAAAGTAGTACGAGTATTCGATCATCCTTGTAGACGGGTCCCCCTTTAAACCCTTTAAGCATTTATATTATTCACCTCGTTGGATTTTAAATACCTCCAAATGAGGAAGAATGGAATTATATACACGCAATAGATACATCATCTGTGGTGGAAGTGTAGTGTGATAAGCACTGCAAATATTTGTTGGGGTTAAGGTATCTTCAGCCTTGCTGGGCACACCTTCACAGGCCTTCTTTCAGAATAAGATGGCTTGTGCTGTAGTTTTCATGTGGGCCCAGTGCGAATTGAGAACTTCACAACGCCATGTTTTCCTTCACCGTAAAGCTTGGTGAATTCCGAAAAACTCAGAGGTATACGAACCCAGGCCTGAGTGCATACATCACCATAGGACAAATAACTGAGCACTACCACGCACGGCTTATTGTGATTTAAGTATGAAAAACAAATCAGTAATCTTACAGCTGTGCTTAATGAAAAGTAGTTACGTAATTGAGTACTTTACTCAAGAATGAATTGTTATTAACTTTCTGCGCGAATGAGTAAACGTTGAAACCGCCATGTCTAGTTCGAATTCATTGTTTTCTTAAAATATGGCATACATTAGGCCGGGGGTTTGTTTGATTATATTAAGCTACGATATTTGAAATTGTATTTTTCTGTAGGGTGTTTACAGGGTGTATTATTGTTTACTTTGGTCTTTTAATAACAGGTGTTATCCCTCTTCACGGTCTGCGGTTTTAACCGTCGCCGACCGTTGCGATCGTAATTAAGTAGCAGTAACTCGTTTGGAACTTTGAATATCGTTATTCACACACTGCCATGTTGATTTCATAGGCAAAATCTCGGCATTTAGTGTTGTACCAAATTCTTACGCAAGTGCAAAACTATGTATCTATTCGAACCACTCAAAAATATGTTACCACGGCCTTATTACGTCGGAATAATAGTCTGTGGTACATTTTGAAGGGTTGGATAAGCCCATATTTTTGCACTCGACTGTGCTAGACCTTGTAGATATAGCCTTTGGCGTGTTATACTTTGAACATAGATCAATGTATTGAATTTACCAACAATTTTCATTACTGCTCTTAGTTTCGATATAGTAAAAACCACATTCATTAATTACTTTAGCATCTTTCTAACAATGTTTACTACATATACAATATAACTATTTATAATTTAATTATATATTATAATCGTAAGTGGGTACACCTTAATTCTGGTTCCTCACCTCAACTATCGTTCGTTAAACTCTTATGTTAAACTTGATCATCTTTTAGGTACTTAAATATTTTAAGAGCTCGTTTATAAGATTGAAGGTTCGCTATCTCGTTAATTTACCTAAATTTAAGTCTTACGTAATTAAATCGTTTCTCTCGGCGTTAAAACGACTGATGATTATAGACTTAGTAGTGCTTGTGCACTTTTAACATAATAAATGTAGTTAGGATTACCTACAAAATTACAACAAATATAACTAATCACGTACCTAATTAGAGATTTTTTCATTAAAATTCTCTAAAATTATGTCCATGTAGCGTCATGAATGAGACCAAAACGTGTTTATTTATCCCTAGGGAGTAAAAATGTACTTTCGCAAAACGAGTACAGCCAGGAGGACCATTTCTCTGAAATAAATTATGTCACAAAAGCATTTCACATTGCTTCCTCAAAGACAACCATTTCACGCTACGTAAGTAGCAGCTTAAAATCGTTTACAACGCGGAGCTGTGTCTGATTAGGGGTTGGGATTTAAAAAATAGCATAAAACATTTTTTATTGTTTTTCTATAAAATTTTAATGACTGTTAATTACGTCGTGTGACAATCTATTTATAAAATTCAGTCTGGAACATATTTCAATTCAATTTAGTCGTATTCTATTTAGTAGTTAAACTAGGAATCGGCTTATGCAGACGGTCGAGATATTTGGAGGTGTTGGATGGGAGCACTTTAATATATATATAGACAAACCATGCTCGCCAAACGACGAGTCGCGGGCCAAAAACATTATTCGCTTTAAAAAAATGTCACGATTATCTAGTCGTCTCTTTTGAATGTAAAGAACATTATAAATCACTATTCAAAAGGCTACAAATGAAAATTCGATAGCAAAATGTAGGTATTTGCTCCTTGTTACAATGCAATAAGGTACAGGAAGTTATACATATCTTTGTACTCGACTGTACGAAGTTGCATAGTAGTGCACAGGTGGACAGGTTCTTTCACATAAGTTCCATTGAATTACCAACAATAAAAAAAAACGAAAAAGAGGGCTTGCGTTCCGGTTAGGTCTCTCGATGAATGGGAAAATACCAAATGATTACTGATAAGTATTACTACAAAGCATTGGCGATGTTAATTAAGTGATATTTAATCACAATGTATTTATATGGAAATAATACACGATGAGTTAGCAGTTTTCAGGAGTTGAAAAAGATTAAGCCAAAATTACATTCAATATGTGAGGCTTTACATGCACAGTTCTTCACTGTCTTACATCACAATTTTATTCACATAACGCACTCCTAGATCAATAGTGGATCAACACAAAATAATGCACCATTTTAATTGAGACGTTCTACTAGTAGAAGTTGAATTAAATCTATGAGTAAAATTAAAATGACAAATTATTTTGACCTGATTAGCTGTTGATCTAGGAGTGCGATAATGTGTATGTAAAAATGTATGTATGTATGTGCCTTTATTACAATACCGAAAGGAAAATTGGCAACAAAACATTGTAAAAAAATATACCAAAAATGAGGAGGAAGTGGGGCGTGAGAACCCACTGCTAAATGCCTGTGGGAAACCATGAAGGAGTGCTGCGAACGCCACGCTGCGGCGAGCGACGAAACCCGAGCCGGCACGTTAACTGCTTCATTAAAACCAGGTTATTTGGAAGCCAGAATGCTCCGCGGAGCTCTCTTTCCCGCGCGGTGTATCACTCTTACACGAAGATCATCATCATCATCATCAACCCAGTCTACATACATCCCACTGCTGGACACAGGGCTAATCTCAGAATGAAAGAGCTTGGGCCTTAGTTCCCACGTGAGCTCAGTGGAGATTGGGAAGGAGGGTATAAATGAGAAATTATGCCAACGCCAGCTCCGTCCACACAATTCATTCAACGAAACCGTTTAAGACCCAGAAAAATAATATAACAGAATCATAAAACTAAACTAGGCGACTAAATAAAATGATTTATCCTATTTAATTTGTTACATAAACATCATTTCATCATAATTTTCGAAAATTTTGTACTTAGTATCTATGGATTTTTATAATTTCGGAATCATTAAAAAAAACTACTTTTGAGTTCAATTCTATAGAGAAAAACTTTACTAATCGTGTTTTATAACTTCCAGTTCGCTAGGATATAATAATATGATATGATAAACATTTATATACTTACATTTACCTACCTTGCTGACAATATTGAAAGAAAAGTTCGCAATAAATCGAATGCCACGTCATAAATGAGGCTCGATAAAATGCTATAGGTGAAAAACTTGAGTAAACCTGTTGTATGTAAATAGTTTATTTACTTATAAACAGTAATCTATGATTACAAAAATAATTTACACTCCGTGAGCTCTTAAAAAACGACGTTTTGAAGATGACACGCGATCGTGATATGGGGTTCTGTTATCAACTTGCAAAACTTTTCATAGTTACCATAAAAAGTTATGTAAAGAATAACCATTAGTACAAAATAAACCTTCCTGTAATAATATTACTGTATCTTTATCTTTGTCAATTGAATTTTGATCTGCTTTCGTTTAATATTTTTTTAATGTACTTTTCGAAATCAGCATCTTCTATAACGGTCTTCCAACATATTGAAAATTTAGATCAACACCTTGAAACTTTCAGCCTTTACAAATATTTATATTTGGATACAATATTGAGACTATTTACAGAAATACTGTTTAAGCTGACTCCATGGAATGTCAATTTGAAAATATCAAACTAAATAAATTTAAGTGATTTTTTATTATATATCGAAATCTCCGTTGCTTCTATAACACGGTCATATTGAAAACTTTTTCTTGAAACTTTCAGCTACTTTACAAAATATTTATGTAAATTATATACAATTCCCCTTGATTGACTATTTACAGAAATACCCTGTTTAAGCTGACTCCCCATGGAAATCAATTTCCGGAAAATATCAAACTAAATAAATAATTAAGTGATGGTTTTAACTACTCTATATAAATCAATGAAAACACAACGAGTGCACTCTTCGCGTGATGGATTGTCAAAAATACTATTGTCATTTTCTACTACACGAATCCTTCCGATTTCTCCCGAAACCCGAAGGTTTTTCTAAGAGCTCACGGATTGTAGTCAAATAACTCGCCCCTTGCCATTCCCGGCGCAATTGTACTCGTACATATTATGTACATAGTAGTGTACAGAATTGATAAAGGAGCTTAAGTCATTTTTCGAATTTGGAACGTCAATTTGTTTATATACGGACAGGTTACTACTACATACATAACGGGTCATTTAAGTTTTTCACCGATAACAATACAAACATGGAGCTATGCCAAGAAAAACTTAAATGTATTTATTATAACGTGAATCATAAATCTGGCAGTTGAATTGAATAAATATTAAATCCATGGGATTTCCCTAAAATCACAACGTGATATTCTTTAACGTTGCATGAAGATCACTTGTGCCAAATTTCATGTGTCTATTTAGAGTGGACGTTTGATGATAATTGCGACTGAAATTTAGACATTTTACCCCATCCCGAGATAAAGAATAGCATATGAATAGCATATGAAATGATAACGATTATGATTATGACATGTATTGATTGTGATTTTTAATTTTAATTTTTAACTGTAAATTGCATGGGTTTAAAAAAATGCCTAAATAAATTAATTTATTATTATTATTTATTTATTATTGCACAATTCCAGCAATCTACATATCAGCCACCAATATAACCATGATATGTGCGATTGTAACCAATCTATTCGAAATCTTGTAAACGTTCGAAAAGTTACACCTATTCACCGGAATATTTTGCTGTAAACACGTAAGTGTTCTTTGTTTCCATCTAAACATTTCAAATAACTCTTCACGGTAAATTTTCAGCGAAATGGTCTTTTTAATTTGAAAACATCTTTCAAATTGGTCTCTGGAGTCAGCAAAGGCAACATAATAGCATTGAGGGCAGAAAGTTAGCCCGTAATAAGTTTAGTTTCTCAGTCTGTTAGCAATCTGAACTTTAACAATATTTACTTATCGTACCTACGCTAGAAATTCGTCTTTGACGAGAAGTTTTGATGTCAAGTTTAACATTTACTCGTACAGAGGCTGGAGTTTTGTTTTATCTATGATAATTTCTTTGACCTAGTGTTTAGGCTGTTATACTGAACCAGTGAGATACACCCTTGGCCTCATCTCAGATAGGGGTCAATCCTGGGTCAGTTTAGTGAAAAAAAAATACTAAATTATCCTTTTTTGTCCATTTATGTTCCCAATCAACTTTTTTTCCCGTGCATTCGGGGTTTATTAATTTATTTTGTTATTGTATTGGTGTAACTCGTTAAATACAAAGTGGTTCCTTAACAACATATGACTATATCTCTCTGAAAAACCTTCAGGTATACCTATACCGGCCTTACAAGTGGTAACAATTGCAGTGTATGTCCACTTTGTCCACGCATGCAAACTATCTTCCGCGTCATGCGGCTGGCGCAATGTAATTATATAAGTACCTACCGAACAAAGGCGAATTTTATTTCATTTCTTTATCCACAGAGCAATTAATTTAAAACTTAGGTAAAAACGTCGTATGAAAATTAATTAACATTTACTCATCTATCTATGGTCTAAAATAGAACATTTACACTTGTATCACGAATTCACAATTATATAGCCTCAGAATAAATAAATACTCCGTTGACCAGCTAGCAATATGGTTAGTTATAATTGATACCTACCGTTAATCGTTAATTCAAGACACAATAAAAAAAAACTTCAAAGAGCTTAATTGTAGCACCAGAAGTTATCCCGCAGAAATTTTGAAAAATCCCTTTGTGCACCTATAAGAAGGCCGACCGACGATTGACCGTACAATCACTGTCTAGCAATTAAAACTTGCCTTACCTTGTTATTAACGCGGCAACGATGTCCATCTGCGCTGGTATGCAGACATGCGATATAAAAGACGAGCAAGCATATACCTAGCAAGCAAGTACATCTCGACTAGAGAATGCATGCGCCTCGCCGAACACCTGGCTCGTCCCATACGCATATGTATGTACACGGCCAGGGATAGTTTCCATTGACACGACAGACCGTCCAGTCCAACTTACCACAGAGCAGAGCACCCTTAAAGCTTACAATGCAATACCATGCAACTGCCGTTAGTTATAAATACTACGAAGCATTCACGCGACGGCACTTGATTAATACGTGAATAATTTGCAGATATTACATTTTGATGTCAGTCCATTTCGATGTTCACGTGTGCTGTAGTGTCATATACAGGAATTCTATTCGTGATTGATTAGTTTTTGGTATGCGATGTAATATTGTGTAAATTCACATACTTACTCAATTTGCATTTTTTTTTATTGAACTTGAAAAACTTTAACTGTCTAAAAAGAGGGCATACTTCTTGACTGTTTCCAACGGGAACATTAACCGACTTCAAATACAAATTACATACATTTTAACTGCTAACTGTTAGCTGTTGGGAATCGAACCCAGGTCCTCGATATGGGGTCAGGTTTCGATATGGGTTTTACGGGATGACCGTAAAAGTAACAAAATTTGGAGTTGAAATAAAAAATACAAAAAGATTCCAAAAACCAATCTTAAAACCTAAATCTTCAAAAAAACGAAAATCTACTCAAATATGTTAAGAAGGTGCCCTTTTAGGCATAGTTCCGGAGATACTGGCAACGTGGCTTTCTAAATATAAATATATATTTTTAGTATAAGATTCCATTACATAAGGTAACAAACATTTATATAAATACAACCGAACTGAGAGTTTAATAAATATGTCGTGTGTACAATGGAGCGCCGCATGAGGATCGCTACAGCCTCCTGGGTGAAACCAGTTCTTTGGAGGACCCTAATTACCTCGCCGGCGATTTAGGGCAGGTGGTAACGCGCCGCGCATTCAATTATATTATGCTCGATCAACATAAATACAAGTAAAATAGGCAAAGCGTTGAATATATTTACGTGCAAAAAGTTCCTTGTTTAGTATTCACAATATAGTTAATATTTAATTCAAGCCGTTGGGAACGGTACTTATTATTATTAAGGAATCATAGGATCAACGTACATAGTAAACATGTACCTATATATACACTCACTGTTTAGTTCCCGTTATTCTATCTGACTGTTTGTGATTATTTTACCTAATGCAATCTCTGTTTATATGGTTCGAATCAATCGAGACGGCATTAGGTACACACATACATCTGTCCCGTAAAATATAAAAAAAATCCTAGAGAGTTGTAAAACAAGCCCTTTATGTAACCAGCAAATTACAAGGCGATTTGACTGTTTTGTTGTTGACTGTGAAAATATTTATAATGAAGTCGAGTTAAAGTTTTAACCGAAACTCTTCCATTCTTCAATGTTATTTATTTGCATGACTTCTTTAATGCGACAAGTTAAATAAAATAAAAAATGAAGAAAAAATTGAACCGACTACAAAAAAAAACCATGAAAATAATTTTCTACCAGTTTGAAGTCGGTGCCTCAGCACGAACCAGCAGGAGTGGACCTATACTTAGTCGTCTACCTCACAGCTACATACTACTCGTATATTGGGCTTCAATCACTCCTGCTGGCTTGTGTCGAGGCACCGACTTCAAACTGGTTGCAGCCATTTTCCGAAACTATGCATGCAGATAGATAGATGCAACTTCATTTTCATATCACGTCGAACACACATATCTGAATATTAGTCTGCGCAAACAAGTCTTTTGACACGGTTGGAAAGGCATAGATATTCTCGTGGTGATGTTGATGACACTTGTCTTAGCCTGCGGCGAAGGTACCTACATGAATATGCACTCGTTTGATTTGTGTGTCACAACACAACACTACCATCATTAACATGCTTATGAGTGAGGACTCATTGACTGAGGAGTCAAGCACGAATTTAAGTTACATGAAAATATTGTGAGTAAGGTAATATTCTAAATATAACAGTGCTCATCGCTGTCCCAATAATTGCTATAATTAATTTTATCATTAGCAGTAGAGTACATTTGTTCTTACACTCCTGGGCTAATTACATCAAGGTATCTAAGCTCATAAGAATTTAGTCCCTTCCTAAGACTTCAACAATCATCTGCATTCCAACGCGCCATCGGAAATAACTACGTATTTACTTCCCGATATTTCATAGCCGCTTTTATTAATATATCACTAACTTGAGGCACACGGCTGCACCTGAAGCGAAGCAGGTGTACCGGTCCATTTAGCAACTATGTGATAATTTTACTATTATGTACACAATACTGCACCTAATGAACTAAATTTTAATGAACATTTCCGAGTACTGCCTTTTCGCAACGTAACGTTTGGCAACCTGTTTCATTTCGCAACTTTTCATTTCGCAAACTCAAAAACTGTAAATATTTCAGGATTTATTTCAGGGCCATCGTGTAGAACCCTTTATGTTAGGTTAGTTTTATAAAAATCCTGAAATATTTACAGTTTCAGAAATATTAAACAGTTGGGAAATGAAAAGTTGCGAAATGAAACAGGTTGCCAAACGTTATTCGCCGAAACATTAGTAAACCATGGATTAATTTTTATATATTATAAGATTTACCTTTAACTTTAAATTTATGAAAGTCCTTCACGTTTGAAGTTGAAAATAATTGGTGTTAAACCTGCTAACACAATTGACTTCTTGTTAAAGCATAACTTTAAAAAAATATCACTTGTATCATCATTCTTGGAATATCATTCCCTTGGGCGGTAAATTATGAGGTGCAAACTTTGGATAAGAAATGCATAACATTTTTGAATAAACAAAAAGCCGCTGGGGTGTTATTGTTTGTTTACGAGGAACTAAATACTTGTAAAAGGATACAATAGAATACATAGAAAATGACAGGAAATTTTTGATGACTTAAATCGGATGATCCCTAAGATATTTCCGATGCGAATTACGTACGAGTATCATGTGGCGCGCACGACAAGTTAATGAATAAAACGTTACATTAGCACTGCGTATGTTTAGCGAACACTCGTATTCTTTAGCAAAATGCTTTAGCTTTGCAAGCTTTGTCTACCTTGTGCCTATAGGTAGGAACTCATTTAAGCCTCATTCATTTGTTAGGTATTAAATAGGCAAGCAACAGCACTTCGCGCACCCTCAGACGAGGCTAATATTACTAATTTATAACCATTTAACGGATATTCATTTTATCCCTACTTAACTGTGCTACTGAAATAATAATGATCAAATTAGAGATAATTTCAAATTATTATTAACTAGTAGTAATTTGATTAATCTCGTTATAATTCCAATGGGCAGGCCATATAGCACGGAGAACAGATGACCGTTGGGGCCGAAAGTTCTCGAATGGAGACCAAGGAGCGGCAAGCGCAGCGTAGGACGTCCACCAACGAGAGGATGGACGGATGACTTGGATTTAGGGATGCATGTTGCTTCCAAGGAACTGGAGGACTATGGGGGAGGCCTATGTCCAACAGTGGACGTCCTACGGCTGAGATGATGATGATGACGATGATGTGATTAAACCAAGAAATCCAATAGAAACTTGAAAAGTTGTCAAAATTCTAAGATGATGCGCATACCTGCCATACAATATTTGTGTTTACAATTAAGTAATAGTTTGTTGATGCTCTTTTTATTTTATCATGTTCTTTGCCCGTGATATTGTCGAGATTGCTTGGTTGAGCATTATTCAGCCACAAACACTGTGACGCTGACGCCCCTCTCCAAAGAATGTTTGTGCTCGTCGGAGCGGCTTCCTGTGCAAACTTTTGTTGTGCACGCTTTGTACACGAGCCCATAAAGTACGCCGTGGTAGGCATTATGCATTATACGTTTTAGGCTTTTAATGAAAGTAAAATTTGGCTGCAGTGATGATCACATTTCATAAAAGGGCGCTTAGAGTCGTACGGATTATTAATAAATAAGTTATACCGTGGTTACAATATACCTAGCTAATATCGTTTGGCAAGTTCGTTATTCATGTTTGTCTATTCAACAGCTTGTAGGGTAAGAAGTGTCCACACAAAACACGAAGTAGGTACCTACAATGCTACTTAACGTAACGAAACTCACTGGCAAATCTAAAGTAAAGTAAATGTATATCTAAAGTATAGCCTAGAAACAGACTGTAATTTATTAAAATCTAGCAGAGGAGGTGTGCTCTGCATTGGGATGTAAAAAATCGCCGCATAGCAAATTTCATCAAAAGCGTTGGAGCCATTGCAGAGTTGCCCGAAATAAATAAATTAATAATAATCATCATCATCATCATCCCAGCCTATATACGTCCCACTGCTGGGCACAGGCCTCCTCTCAGAACAAGAGGGCTTGGGCCATAGAATATAAATAAATTAATAAATATGCAAGAATTTCTGAAAGCAACAAAAGTTGCTGCAAGAGTCGACTCTCTAATTCTTCTAGTAGTGACATACCTCTTTGATACATTTCTTTATCGTGTACTTTTGTTACAGTTAAAAACGCGACAAATGGAGGAGCTGAGTACCGCTAACTACAACGACGTATATGAGTTCCTTGATGTAAAGTCTGAAGATACAAAAGCTCCACACAGCCACAAGTACCGACACAATAAAATGGTCCACGCGCAGCTATCCCGGCTGGCGCGCACGCAGGACCAGCTCGACGAGTACCAGCAGAACTTGCAGACGCAGATACTGGATGTGCAACGTCGTCTGGACCGCTTCGAAGAACCCAACTGGAACCTCCTATCTGCTAAAGTGGAATTCGTTGAATTGGATACCAAGAATCTTCGGAACATAATATCGAACGCCACGCAAAAACTATCAGATTTTGACAAAATACACGCATCAATATTAGAATTGCGTGAAGACGTAGAGAGCATTGAGAACAAGGCGGATAAGACTATTCCAGAGTTTAGAAAAGAAATCTCTAAGCTAGACGTTAGCTTGGCTCAAGTAAGTAAAGAGATGTCTGGACTCTGTTTTTGACAATTTTAGTGAAATATTATTTCAATTATTATATATTTTTCAGTTGAATGCACAATCTTCGTACTTGAAGGAAGACCAAGAGAACCTCCGTCAATCCGTGAAAGCTATAGCTGTGAGCGTAAGCAACAGCATCGACCGCGCAGAGTTGGACCGCTCGATGATCAAGAAGATTAACGATTCCGTAATTGGTTTGACCACCCGGTCCAAGCAACACTACTACAGGCTGAACGACCATATATTGAAGGTAGGTATACATTATATACATACTACTACAGCAACACTAGAACAACAGGCCCTTAACTTAAGTTTATAATGACACTTGCTCTTTTTCTCTCATTTATTATGTCTATAGGTGAAAAGCTTAAGTAAAGGACCTGTTGCATGTAGTAGTAAGTAACATGTCCGTATAAACAAATTGACGTTCCAAATTAGAACAGTTACTTAAGTAAGCTCGATATCAAATCTGTGCAGTAGTACTATTTACATGATACAACAGGGTTGGAATCTTTTTGTAGGTATTTTTTTATTTAAATTCTAAATTTTTGTTACTTTTACGGTCATCCCGTAAAACCCATATCGAAAATACAAACTGAAATATAGATGCATAGAAACACCAGAAAAATAAGACCAGCGCTGGGAATCGAACCCAGGTCCTCGGCTGCTATACCGCTACACCACGCTGGACCTTTACTTAAATTTTTCACATATAAAATATTTTAATTAGATTTGACAAAATGTTAAACCAAGCATATATTTCTAACTAAATACCTATATTATTGTTCCAGAGTGAAGCCAGTCATGATATTAATATGACTGATACTATCCCACTGCCAGAATTGATGGGTGAAGTTAAAGAACTACAGCCTGTGCAGCGAGAGTACGAGGACCTGGTAAGCCAGCTCCCGCGCGACTGCTCGAGTGTATCCGGCCCACCGGGCACGTACCTCATCAGGCCTGACCGCGTGCCTCTCGACTCCTGGTGTATCAACGGTAGCACCCTATTGCAGCGCCGCTACAATGGCTCAGTTGAATTCAATAGAAAATTTATTGAATATGCCCATGGCTTCGGGGATCCTACCTCGGAATATTGGCTCGGCCTCGAATCGATGCATCAGCTGACAGCTGATAACTGCTCTTCTATGCGAATCGACATGACCGACATATACGGTGGAATTTGGTACGCCCAGTACGAGCACTTTTCCGTTGGAAGCGCAGATTCTGGGTACGTTTTGGAAGTGAGCGGTTTCAAGGGAAACGCGAGCGATGCGTTCGAATACCAGAACCACATGGAGTTTTCTACTATGGACCGTGACAGGGACATCTCAAACACGCACTGCGCCGGCAACTACGAGGGCGGCTGGTGGTTCTCACACTGCCAGCACGTGAACATCAACGGCAAGTACACGCTGGGGCTGACGTGGTTCGACTCCGCGCGCAACGAGTGGATCGCCGTCGCCACCAGCGAGATGCGTATGTACCGACGCCCAGGGTGCACTTAAAAGGACCGAACCTACATTTGCTCTCATGATAATTATTCTAATAAAATAAGGTAGTCAAAGATATTCCCACATATGTTCAATGTTGTTTATAATTGAAAGTTATGTAATATTTGAATGATACCAAAGATAGCACATAGTAGTGAAACAATGGCACTGACCTATTGATTTTTTCATGATTATTGATTATTTATTGATTTACTTCATGGTAGCATAGCATATCATTTCTTAACTGTAACAGATCTGTGACAGTAGATGAATTAAATTACGAGTTATACTTAATTATTTATATCAATGCACTTCTAAATGATTTTTTCCTACAGGCAGGATCAAATCTGGTCGCTTCACTCGGCGTCATTCCTGTTAAAAGATTTTCTAAATTTTATGGTAACAGTACGCAAAACTTTTCTAAATGCATACCTACCAAATTTCAACCGTATTATTGGACGAGTTTTCGAGAAACCAATGAGATAAATATTATACAAGCATTCCTTGTTAAAAGTAAAAGGATTGGATGTGTACGTCCCTTAATAAATGCTCTTGATAAAGTGCTCAATTTGAAACTCGAATTATCCTCGGAATGTAATACACTAATAAGTATTAAGTACTTAAACAGTTTAAACAATGATTTAGTTTTGGTTAATCTTAAATAACTTCGAGCTAGCTGTACAGAATTATCATGTCTGATAAAACGATATTAACACACGATTTACAGGTCAAAAAGGGTCTTGTATTACACACACCTACTCTTGACCAGCACGCATTAGGGAACCATCTATACTTTCATGTCACTTGCTTACACCTGCAAGTACAATCACGAACTTTTATACGGGGCTCACTTAAGGTTGAATAGGTATCTGTCATCTTGTATGACAATTTAAAATGGGTCAAGATAAAATATAGTAACTAGCAGAACCGCAGTTTAGCAGAACACAAAGTTTTATTTCTTGAAATCACTTTCAAGCTTATCATCATATTGAAATCACTTACACCTTGATTTAGGACTCTTAACTTTGCTGTTATCTTCTGACTCAAAATCAGTGAAACGTCAATAAGATTAGTTTTTGTGTATACTTAATAATTATTCACTAGACCTGAAATACATAAGGATTGTCCCTGGGCCTAAATTCATTAATTATAATTCCAGTCTAAGTGTGTAAATATTTTAGACGTTCTAATTTCGTGTTCGACCTACGTATATTAGTACATTCTTTATCTATTTCTAGTAAGGAAATGATATAGTTAATTAATTCTTATTGTTTATTTATTTAGAAATAAGGATGATTAAAAACTAATAAAAAGTATTTGATAGTCAAAACCTACACATAGTTCGATGCGATAAGGAAGGTATAACCTTATTTGCTCATTACTATCATATTTTATTGTACTTAATTCAAGAGTTGGATTATTCTTTTTTTTAAATACTGTAGCAGAAAGGTCTTAAATTATGTAAGGCAAGAACACTCAATTACTCATCACACCTCTTTACAATTAAGTTTTTTTAGCTATTTATTGTAAAAAACGATCTTTTGTTTATTTTATTTTTTTAATTTAGGTTAATTTCAATTGGTATACTGTACTGTAAGTTTATTTAATTGTTCATTCGAATCGTATCTTGCAAGAAAATGACCTACTACCAGTGTTCGGAACTACTTGATTTTTGATGAATGTTGTAAGCACATGCCTTCTAAAGCCGCGTATCCACTAGACTAGAGGTAGCATCGGGTCGAACCAGCGCAAGTGGAGACGAGGCAAATTCGTCGCCGCGAGCCGAGCCATATTTTGTCGGTTTTTTATCCGTGCTCAAAGGAAAGGAGCCTCAGTCCGAGCCGTGCATTTCATGGAGACGGACGTGCCTCAAACTGAGGCTCATTACTTCAAGTCGAGGCAGCTGGGCCTGTGGCTGCTGTAACGGATACACGGCTGCTTAGACAACGCAGATCGAATACCGGCAGCAAAATAATAGTGTTTTTTTTAACAATAAAATCTTTTATTGACGGACTATTACACATGGTTTAAAATAATAAAAGTATGACAGTTGATGCCGTTTCTTTGTCTTCAGTTTTATAGCTTTCTAGTATGATTTTTTTATTATTCTTGTACTTCTTTAATGCATTCCATTAGAAAAGGTAAGGATCCACGCATAAAACATTTTTTAAATAGGCACTACCTATTTCATTAAGTATTAGAAATTTAAAAGGTATTAAACCTAAAAGGTAAATGTTTAAAACAAGAGTGGAAGACTGTATCAAAATAAATTTAATGGTTAAAGCATTAGCAGAAAAAATATGTTAATTCTATCCAAATAGGTACATATATTAGATAGACATATTATAAGTACGAAGTACTTCCACAGAATCATTTTTACGACGACCTATGCATATTTAAATTAAATGTGTCTTTGACCTGAAATCATACGAATACATACCTACTGCGAATATGTTATGCCTCGGAGCACTTCACGAAACAGGTTGAGAGGTCGAAGCTTGTAATACTTTCAAGTTTATTATATATTTTCTTCCACGGCCGTCTTGCTGGATTTAGTGCTGCTAAGTTTACTAGAATCTAAATGAAGGGATTTAACTAAACTGGAATGGAATGTTTTTTTTTCAGCAAGGGGCCTAAGTACCTACAGTCATATCCTAAGGTCCTATGTTATAAATAAATATAATCTGAAACTGCTCTACCAAATGTAACTGCAAACTACCATGTTAATAGAAGTAGGTAGGTAGGGTACTTAGATAAGATCATTGTGTTATATTGTACTTTTATGATATTTGAAATATAAATGTCGAAATATTTTCATTGTTGCCATGTTTCAGCTTTTCACGATCAAAATGTGACAGTTACGAAGAAAGTAGCGACCTCATTTAATTTTCATCTTTACTGTTGTACTCTAGAGTAGATAATGTCGAGTAGGTCAAATTATAAGTACTAAACATTCATAAAATGATGTCACTGCGGACCCCCATATATCTGTAGAATTCTGTACCAATGGATAAAACCAAATAAAGCAGTTAAATGCATTCGATTTTTATTTTTTTTCATGTCACCCACTACTAAGTAAGTTACTATACGATGATAATTCATAACTTTTCAACGCCAACAATGAAAAATCAATTAGAGAGTAAGTAGATCGTAAAAGTGGTCTTCGCATGCTTAATGATGTAAATTTCAAACTCGCTTTGCTATTTAGGTAGGCTTGGTGTTGTGCTTTCGCAGAAAGACGTCAGGCATTCCAGTTCTCTTCTCCTTCCAGTGGTGGAGGCCACACTGGAAGGAGTAGAGGACTGGAATGCCATGACGTTTTTCTGCGAAAATCTTATGCTATCGAAGGAAGAGTCCGAGAGGGGCCGCGAAAGGGCAAACCCAAATCAATTAACTCTCGGAATAAAACATTAGGGGATTCAAGATCGTGGCTGCTAAGAGGGACAGTCTATATAGGTGCCCTTCACAGTGATCACGTAGATAAGAATCCTGCAATAGCCGTTAAGAGCCGTTGGGTAACTTCTTGAAGTATTCCCCCTCCCAAAAAAAAAAAGCCTTAGTGTTGAAAAGGGACTAAACAAAGTTACTGTTTTTTTGTAATAATAAGGAACCTATTAAGAGAAATCGACTTCCTCCTTCACATATTGTTTAAAAAACGGCTGTCCCGTCCGCAGCGTGTAGCTGGAAAACTCTTCAATTTTATGTTCATGCGCTAGGTGGTTTCTAATCTTCTCATACATTTCGAGCTTCTCTTGTCTAAATGTTCCATTTTTAATATAGTCTCTAAAGTCAGTAATATTTCCTTTAAGTTGAATTAGTTTTTTGTCTATCAACGACATTTGAAGCGGGTGATTACCGTGGAATGTTCCTACGGTTTCCTGTTTTCTGGTTTGTGACATCCATTGTTCTAACAAGAAAGCTCTGGTAGCATAAAACATTTCTTTAAAGTCACTTGCATGTATGCGAGTCATCATTGCAATATTATGCTTGATCCAGCTGAAAAATACAGTAGGTAAGTATAAGTACATCTCGTAATGATAACAATGCTAGGTCAACAAAAGTAGACACTTTCCGCAAAATTGATTTTCCCATCGGGCATATCGAAGTGCATAATATATTGTGCTGTGCAGACCTGTGCTTCAACTTCTGGAACGCTTTTGAAAATTGTCCATTTTCATGCAAAATCTTTGTAAAACGCCAACCATAGAAGCCCTATCGATTTCTGTATGCCGACGAAAATTCATCATACTTTAATTCATTGATAAAGGGTGATTTTCATTGACCCAGTAGCTGGATCCAGTGTCACTGGATTCCAGTGCTGGATTGCCACTGGCACTATGTATGACTGGATGGATTTTCACGACTCGATACTTCGTGTTATTTTTGAATATGTCATATTCACCTCTGATAGTGCGCTATATGGGTGTAGATGAGCGGCAGATCATGAACATAGCCGCAGCCGAAGCCCCAGGACTGCAGCCCGACCAGCTGCCCGCGCACCACGAGCGGCGCGCCTGGCACCGCCAAGCACGGCGCCAGCGCCTCCTCCTCCCGCGCTGTGCCCGCACACAACATGCCGGGCCTAATTTGGACCCCGTGCTGTGCACCGGCAAAAAATAAAAAATAGGCCTAAATAAATTAAGTCACGCATTAAGGAGGGGGGGGGATTTGTTACACAGGAACAAAATAATGACAAGTTTGAATGGAAATAGCAACTTATGACGTCACTTGCTCGCCAACTCAAACAACTAACTATTTATTTGGTTTAAAGCGTTTTTTTACTGGGGTCTTGTCTTCGAATTATTTTTTAATAGTATCAACATCCCTATTTTCATAGCAATACATGTGACAGGGTGGGGGATAGGGGCTGAAACTGGTGGTCAAAATTGGTGTACGTATGTACGTACGTGGCGTACCTACTTTATGGATGGCCCCAAATTACGAGCATACCAATTTAGGACTCGAATACCTAATTAGAAAAATTACATTAAGTAAGTATAAAATACTACATTAATTAAAAATTATGTTGTTACACTAATTATTCAACACTAGCTTTTGCCCGCGGATTCTGTAATAAGTCTTTACTGCCAGTAATAGGTGATGATATAATAAGTATTTCTTTTATTATCTTTAATTGTACTTGATTAATAGCTAATTTTAAAGACTAACTAACTACCCTTTCTTAACCTACTTATACTACACTTAACTTGTGGTAACGCTATGGTGATTTAACTTAAATTAATTTATGGCCTTGTGATCGTGAATGTCTAGTGATAGGAACCTACCTTATGCCCAGTAATAACCTAAGTGCTTTTATTTGAGAATTAATTTGAAAAGCCTACAGTTGTGTTTCTAATGTTATAATTAATTAAGCAGTACCTAACTTCGTGATAATTTGACTCTAGATTGAACTCTACTGACTTTAGGGTGAAACTTTAATTACTGAGATATGAATTTAGATATACTAGTATGTTTAGACTGGATGGTTCTAGAAATGGATCTTTCAGGTTACCTAGAATAATCAGTTTGGAAAAATGAGAGAAATATTTCTATTACGGATAGTGTTTGTGTTTGTATTACTTCTGAATCTATTTTGACTTAAAACTAAGTTTAATACCGAGACCCAAGGTCTCGGAGAGTCTCTACCTCCACCCCCGACTCTTTCCTTTCGCACACCAGAGCAATATATCTCTTTGGATATGTCAAGTTGTGATTTTACTAGACTAAGCACTAACTTTCGGTGCATTCAAATCAAAGTATGGAAATACAAACACAATGTTTTGTAAGAAGTTGAATCTAATTTTAGACTTATGGTTACTTATTCTATGCTTATATTAGAATACTCTATGAGATGCTTAATTATAACTTTGATAATTAGTTCAGGAATGAGTTTGGGCACTATAGCTTTTCATTTACTATAGGCGCTAGTATCTCTTAATTTAGATTATGTCTTATCTATCTTAGATATATGGAATGTCTAATTTGACATAATTTTATTTTGGTATAATTACTAATCTCATAGTGACTTTCACTTATTTTAATGAGCTATCTACTTAGTCTAATTTTCTAGTTCTACCAGCATTTGGCGTTACCAGAGTAAAGCAGAAAGTAAGTACCGATTTCTATACTTTACGCCCAGAACACAAGCGTTATAATAATCTAACTAGCTTATAACTAGATAACCCTTGGGTATTCAAGATAACCTCTGTATTAGGTTTGGACTCGTCTATGACTAGTTTTGTCTCAATTCATATATTTTAAATGAAAATAAACTGTTTCAACTATCGATCCTTAATCAATTATGTTTAAATCGAGATCGAATGAAAAGTACGTAAATTTCCAGATAGACTGTTGCCTGGTATGTGTCAACGTAAGCTATCGACCGTAGTCAGGATTTCTACATCCGTTCACTCAATGTAAGTAGGTACGACAACTAAAACAGCTAGTATGTATTTATAACACGAAAGACTTTTGTATTTTAATTGATAGATGGTCCAAAACCCTCTACGATTTTATCTCTAACTTATTACTAGACATAATTTGATGAGATCTTGATCAAAAGTATGAATATGATGTTTGATATTAATTTTATCAAAACAAAGCTTATTTTAGCTGGCAATCGTAATTCAAATCGAAATTAGATGATAATTGTGTTAAATATTATTCAGTAAGTTATCTGGCATTTAATTGTCCACTTAGCTATGAGATCGTGTCATATCAATTCCCGCTTATTCATTATAGGAAAGACAGCTAAAATATGTTATTGTTATTTACTCTTAACAAAATGATCAAACCGTATTTTGGTTTTAAATTGAAGTCAACTTACTAATTTTAATAAAGTTATTCGTAGTCAAGTTCTTATGAACTAAGTTTTGTATAATGAAGTTTTGACGTAAGTACTTAAATAAATTTTATGTTTTAACTATTTTATTTTCTTAAAATCTAGTTTATGCCTTAAAACTATGTGTGTGCGAGTTTAAGCTTTCCCTAGCTCTGTGTTGGAGTTTAGCAATTTGGAGGAAAACCCTCATAGGTGAACTAATTGTGTGGTGAGTTAAAATAGTAACTTTTCCCGGTGTAAGGAAACGCTACTCTAGCTAAGCCCTATGAACTTCCCTACCTATATAGCCCTAATAAATCCTACAATTGTACTTTAAGCTTGCCTGAGGCCCCTACTCTCTGTCTGTGATTAGCAAAACTAGGGAATTAATCCCACATGTACATTTAGTGTAATGTAGAAATTCACGGTGCAATGAATTTCTTCTAATCTCCTATCAACAATGATGGTGTGTATACCTAAAGCCCTATCGGTCCCTAAATGGTGCTGAGCTCCCAACTTTCCCGAAGGAAAGTCCCTATGACGGGGAGCCCCGCGGAACAGCAGAATACCTAACGTTGTGCATAAATACGTAAATAAATAGGGGACAGGAATTCTGAGTTTCTTAAGTACAAACCAAGCGTCAACAAAAGACACGCATTCACTTCGACGAGCGCTACTTAGTCGTTACAAAAGACAAACAGAATCCACTGGTGGCTGGTACGACAGTAATTTGCCGCTGAAGCCGCCACAGCTTCAGGAAGTGGAAGCCTATTTCGTCCACGGTTGTCACCGTTAGGTGTCAGACGATATAGACGGACTTAAAGCTCAACCAAGGTACGTTATGGAGGAACCAAAGTCATTTCCATTAAGTTGGGAAAAACACAGAAAAGTTATGGGTTAGTACAAAATATACGTAGGCTGAAATGAAACGCTATAAAACGATCACTCCACACTACAAGAACAAATAAGGAACTTCACCGCCACAAGACCGCAAAGTTTCCCTCACACAGAGATTTTCCGAATGAAAATCAGCACTAAATATTTCACAAATAGTTAAAAACCAGAGAGTTAATCATTATTCCGCAGATTAATGATCAAGACCCCGACACTTTACTTCCTGAAGAAATACTCACATTTCTTGTAAATTAAAATTAATTCTAATTAAATAAAATCAAAAACCCCAATTAACATTAATGAAATAAAATTACCCGATACTATTGACTCTAATTTGTTAACAAAATGGCGCACAGAAACTAAACCCCCCGACTAGCAAAATAACGATGTTGACTCTACGAAATCTAAATCCATCTGGCTTCCCGCCCTTTTTGTGTCACCTCTATTTATAGCTTCTCTCCCGGGACCTCTGGTATTTTCGCGCCAAGCGACCAAACGACGCCAAGCTTACCAAAGTCGACAACGTTGACATTGCCCGCCTCGCTTTTTCTTCTGCCAAATCCTTATCTCAAAATAGCCAAATTTTATCCGTAAAATTTATTTTTGAACTAAAATTTCCTATTTATCTTGACACTATCCTAGCTTAACTATTCTAGTAAATACGTTTCATTTTTATATTGTGCTACAACAATAATTTTCAATAAATATTTATATGTATTTGTCAAATACTTCAATTTTACCTCAACGTTTTAATTTCCTTAACCTATCTAACAATAATCTTACTTCTAATGATAATTTTCTACTATTACTCCCTACACTCTTTGAATATAAATAGCCAATTACATACTTCTATTGTTCGTTATAAAATAGCTAATTTGCCTACAATTATTAACTGGTATCCCCAAATTCGCGCCGTTTATTCATAGTTTCCTTTGTCGAATTAACGCTACTCAAAATTTGCTTATAATTTCGCCACGTTCCTACTTTAAGTCAGTGCGACAGAGTACTTGTAATTTCGTCTTAACTAAATGTGTAATTACTCTGCTAATACTACTCCGTTTTGAATGAAAACTTAAATTTATAATAGATAATGAACCAATAATCTATACTATGATTACGTAATGCTTGCATTTTCGGTTTTTCTTAACTTATTTAGCTAATTTCGACAAATTGCCCTTTCCATGATGCTTCCGTTGATATTTCTTTAAATTAACATAATTATTAACATCAAATGTATCTAAGATCTACTGTAGACTAATACTAATGATTCTATTACTATATCAAGTCTATTTTTGATGAATTTGTGACCATATTTCTTGTTTTTAGATAAAATTTACATTTCCATTACCTAAAGCGACCTCTATAATTCCCACGTGAAACTAACTAAATAGCCTCTCAGGTTAATCTGCCGCTAAACCCAGTTCGGCATTAGTTCACTAATTTTCCATGACGCCTACCATTAATTCCTCTAATTGACCATAGATGGCGTTTCTTTACATTAATTATTATACCCGAACAACACAATTCTAATCTCCAATTAAATTTAACATTTACTCATTAAATTGACTGCTAAATTATCCCTGCTTTAATTACGTCGACATTCTAATCTCAATTACTCTTATTTAACTGTCTTTGTCGACATGTTTTTGTTTCGAGTTTCCATCAAACCTTCATAGATGGCCCCACTAACAATTTTCTACTAATTTATTCCCAGTGACGGTCGTGTGACACACATCCGAACCGTTACAATTCGCTCGCGTTAAATTTGGGGTTACATACATTAACCTTCTCTCCCGCAGGAATTTGGATAAATTCTGAAAATCGTTTTTAGCTGTTAGTATTACCTACTTGCATGCCAAATTTGAAGTTTCTATTATTATAGTTACGGAGATAGGACCATTTTGAAAAGAAAATATAAATCTCATTTATTCCTTATCCCGTGGAAATTTCGAAAAATCCTTTCTTAGAGCTCACTACATCATGAAAGGAACCCCTGTACCAAATTTCAAGTTTCTAGGCCCAGCTGTTTGGGCTGTGCGTTGATATATAACCCAGTGAGTCTGTTTTGCATATATAGAAGAAGATTGCAATTTATAACAGTCGCGTCATTTAAAAAAAAATCATCCACCAAGTAGTAAAAAATTTATCTTAATAAGACCCTCACTTCACTTTTTAAACATTTGATCAGCAAACTGCTGCATATAATTGAGTCTGGAACTTTGTTATTGATTAATGTGAAAGGTTAGTTCTGGGAATCAATAGCTTATTTTAGATGCCCCAGCGTGTCTCTGTTACCGAAATTAGATATTCATCCGCCGACTTGCGTGTTGGGATGGGAGTTGGGAGTGGCCATCCGAAACGGTAGCAAATAAATAAAATCCATCGCGTCAGATATTCAAAGGGGATGTTAAAAAGTGAACCCTAAAAATGCTATCATTCAAAAAACGGACGATTCAGATGTGACGTAAGCTCATATTCAATTTTTAAATAATGAAAAAAAACACCACACAAATTGTGGACTTTATACATACATGTACGGTATAGAGGTATAGTCGGGGTAAGAAAAGGTTCGTCACTCTATTTCAATTACGTTAAGGTCCAAAAGTGACGAACCTTTTCTTAGCAGGATCATCATCAACATCATTCCCATTCCCATGATTTTTGTGCCCAGGACATTTACCATTATCTCATTTTATGCATTGAAATCACTGTATGTACAATTTGAGAATAAAGCGTACTTCAGTAAATGTAGAAAATATAACGAATAAGATTCTCAGCTGCTTAATTTGAGAGTAAGCTCCCAATAGAAAGCCAGGCACGAAGGCAGCTTAAAATTCATTGCCGTCATCGGTAACTAACTTTGCGATAACCGACACAGAAGTGGTTGCGAGCATGGTCGGCGATGTTGAATGTGATAGTCCGGAGCATCGGATCCACCTTCTCGTCAGGGTAGTATATTGACGACCGCGGCAGGCAAAACTCCTTACCCTAAAATGAGGTTGATTACTTAAATGTAGAAAGTCTAAATGTAAAATGGACAAATTAACATCAACACAAACCGGTCGGGTAATAATAAGTCATGAAGCGTAACTGCGTTATAAAAATGGAAACTGTGTCCTAAGCGTGTCCTGCGCTAATGTGCGCATGTGCAACATTTAATTTTGACTGACATTTATTTTGCAAGTTTAGTGAGCTCACGTCAAATTTTCGCACTTTGGATTGTGAACAGCTCTAAATTATCATGCCAACGTCTGTTATGATTATGAAGTGGTGCGGAAACACTGCAAAATTAAAATGTCCAGGGATCACTTTCCACACGTAAGTAGTCGTAAAATTTGATTTATATTCAAAAATGTTCAAATACGGTATGGCCACTTTTTGTGTGGAATTTGTTCTGAGTCCTTCCTGGTTTATTATTTGTTCTTAGTAAGAAACCTACTAAAAAAAATACATATGTAAATTGAAAGAATTTTGTTTTTCAAATTTGAAAAACAGTTAATGATACGGGTTTTTTCACTTATCTAAGAATAAGGCCTCGCGTTACATAATAAACCACATGTAAACAGTAGCAAGTAGATATGAAAACTTGCCTAACTAAGCTACAGGAAAATAATTAAGGGGAACAAAATCTTACCGACCAGTCACACCGACCCCAACCGCTAACAAAAGCGAGATCACCTTCCTGTTTTTCCATTAGGTCACTTAAACTGTCAAATCCAATGGGAATTGTCTTCTGATTAACTCTGGGCAAAGTTCCGCAATATGAAACAAACATGTCGTTTACCTATGCAGAAACTACTAGGTACCATCAGCCAAATAAGTGGTCTATCAATTTTGAAACAAGTTCCTATGAAATGAATATGTCGCTAAAGTCGAACTTTCCAGTTGACAGACACGTCTATTGGCATTATTGTTTTATGACATGCAAACGATTATCAATTTTAGGGTAGTAGACCACTTATTTGGCTGATAGTACCTACACAGCCTGTTCTTACTCTTTAAATTGTAACCTTGTTATATTTCAAATAAATTCTTTCATTCATTCAATATACTTAAGTAAAAATACGTGGGTATTATCGTTTCAAATAAATATCATAGACATACCAATGCCTCCTAAAAACTTATTTTCTTAGTGGAACTAAGAGCGATGTCGGTTAAAGTTTCTAGTGATCAGATTATCTGAACAGAAAAATCATTGTGCGGTCGCCAATACACTTACCTGAACATTCGTAGCCTTGTTGCAGTAAATATTATGTACTTACTTATAAGTATAAGGGACACAAATGATCAATTTTATCACAATCAAAATCTTTAGTCTGTAGGCCTCAGATTTTTTTTACACTACCAGCTCAATCAAAAGTGTTGGCGACGTGACTAAAAAGTTCGCTGAGTACTTACTTTCTTTTTTAGTTAGAATTAAAAGTGGTAACTGGGTACCTTAAGTTTTCTAGGATTAAACATATTATATTTTTTATCGATAGTAGACTTATAATGTAGCTCACTCCTGTAGATAGATATTCTTTTTCATTGTCCGTTTTTTTGTAAAAATAAATTGAAAATTTATTTCGGAAAACGATACGTTTGGTGAGATTAATTTAATAGGTTTCTAAGCCTTGGTTTTTTGATTAAAAAAAGAGGTCGCATTGACAGCTGTCAGTTGTCAAATGTTGCCATACAACGACATACGTACACACACACGTACACACGACGACATTTGACAACTGACAGCTGCCAATAAGACCTCTTTTTTTTAATCAAACACCAAGGGACGAAACCTATTAATCTCAGTAAACGTGTGGTTTGCCGAAATAAATTATCGATTTATTTTTACAAAAAAACGGTAAATGGTAAAAAAAACTATCTACTGGAGTGAGCTACATTTTATAAGTCTACTATCGATAATAATATAATTTTCACTTCTCATGCTCGTAAAGTTGGTGTTTATGCTGGATCTAGGCGACATAAAATGACTTTTTATGCACTAGTGCATAAAATTAAATCTTCGTCTAAGACCAATTAGGTGTCAACAGCCACAAACAAATAAGTTTCTTTATATTTTTTAATACATTTTTTATTTATATAAAACTAAAAATCAATCAAAATAAATCACTAAAACTAAAAAAAAATATAATTATTAAGTAATGCATGAAAAATAAAATTTATGTAGTGAGTGAACAATTGTTTTCACTGTTGCTATTTCATTTCCTCGCCATCGAAGTGAAAAGCAGAGTGTAAAACTCGAGCATTAAATCCATTTTCCCCTCGACGTGTCTATCCACCCTCGCCGTACCGGCTCGGGTGGCTATATGAACGTCTTGGGTAAAATGGCTCGTTTTATGCTCTTATTGTACAATCTACTATTGGACCATCCTAGAAAACTTAAGGTACCCAATAGTGGTAAAAATACACATACTTCAAAACTACGTCTTCGTACACCCTTATCAGCGCCAGGTCAGCGACCAGGCTGTAGGGATCGAACTCACTGTGGAGTGCCACCACCAGCACGGTCAACAACGCGCCGCCGCGGTCCGAGAAGTTCTCGCCAACCACCACGCCCAGCTCGTACGTTGGCACGCTGTCGCAATGTTAGAACCAGGGACCTTATTGTCTAATGTCTCCACTACATGTCGGCGGACGTCGGGAAATGCATCAGCAGACGGATCTCCACGAGCCGATCACACGCCGACCAAACGTGTGGTCGACGGGATCCCCTTCAATCGCATAATTTTTTTAGACTATTATTGTTTCGCATAATTGATTTGGCATAATTTGTATTGGCATAATAGTACTGTCGCATAAGTAATACTTTGGCCTACTACTTTTTTGGCATATTAAGCTCTTAGAATAATTTCAGTTGGACTAATTTGTAGAGATGTGCCGATCATGAGTTTGGCCGACTAGCCGACTAGCCGATTAGTCGGTTGTAAAGAAGCCGACTAATCGGCCGACTAGTCGGCCAAGCCGATCACAGTTTCGGGGATTTCCGTGACGCTTTGTTAACCAGGTGATTTGGGCGCAAGTCGCAACCGACGCCTGTAAGCGTCTCGGAACCTGTTTATTTTATTTTATTCGTATTATTTTATTTCTAGATTTTTGCTTTTGTATCTAACAAAGCGGTGTTTTTGTGAAAAAAATATTGTGTAAAAATAATGCATACTATTATTGTTCATTAAAGTGAGACCTAAAAAAAAAATTAAAATTTAATCATGTCAAAAAGCACGGCATCCGGAAAGGCTATAGAATTGTAGACCACATACATGCGTTGCGGCAGGTTATACAGAAGACCGAAGAGTATAACCTCCCCCTTTGCCTTGCATTTGTAAACTACTAGAAAGCCTTCAATTCGATCGAGACTTGGGCTGTGCTGCAGGCTCCCCAGCGGTGCCAAGTTGACTACCTGTATAACGAAGTGTTGAAGTGTCTGTACGAAAACGCCACTATGTCCGTCGGACTACCGGACTAGAGCACGACGCCTATTCCTCTGCAGCGGGGAGTCAGACAAGGAGATGTGATCTCTCCGAAACTGTGCACTGCTGCACTGGAGGATGCTTTTAAGATTCTGAACTGGGAAGGACAAGGCATCAACATTAATGGAGAGTACTTTAATCACCTTCGATTCGCCGACGATATTGTGGTCATGGCTGAGAGACCATGGAGGACTTCAGTGCTATGCTCAAAGTCACTCAGAGGGCTATGCACGGGGTTTCTCTGCGGGATAGAATCCGAAATGATGATATCCGCAGTAAAACTAAGGTTACCGACATAGCCCGAAGAATTGCGAAACTAGTGGCAGTGGGCAGGGCACATTGCTCGCAGAACTGATAGCCGATAGGATCAGAAGGTTCACAAATGGCGTCCGCGGACCAGGAGACGAGGTGTCGGTAGGCCTCCAACAAGATGGAGCGACGACCTGGTTAAGATCGCGGGATCGCGGTGAATGCGGAAAGCAAGACTGGTCTGAGTGGAGAGCCTTGGAGGAGGCCTATGTCCACCAGTGGACGTCTTTCGGCTGACATGATGATGTCAAACAGAAAGTCTCGTTTAAGGATTTTTTGAACAATTAGACAATGATTCCCGTTAAGTCAAGTAGGTATAACTAACGACAAAATATAATTTCTCGTGTGGGCAAGGAAAAACAGTAAATACTACAAAAAATAACAACTTAAGGTTTTTATATAATGTAATTCCCCCTCTGTGTACCTATACCTACATGAAAATAAATATTTTATTGAAATAAACGTACAAAGTAAGAAGCCGGATAGTCGGCACCTTTTGCCGACTATTCGCCGACTAGTCGCCGACTACGAAAGTGGCCGGATAGTCGGCTTTCCCGACTAGTCGGCGACTAGTCGGCACATCTCTACTAATTTGTATTAAACTAATACACATTATGCATATGCATATTAGTGTTTGGGCTTATTTGTTATAAATGAAAGAAAGAAAGAAAGAAGAAAGAAATTCTTTCTTTCTTTCTTTAGTTATAAATGAACAACAAAATATTAGGTTAGGTTAGGTTAGTATGATATCAAGGAGGATATCATAGGATATTTTAATCCCTAACTTTAGTAGATTGAACCAAAAAACTTCTAAATTGTAAAGTACCTACCTGCTACTTACTTATTACAAGAAGAACGATCCATAATAACGCATTCTGTATTCTAATTGCTTTTTAAGGAGTTTCATAAAATATTAACTTTTCTGTTTCATAGGCTTGAATGTACGAGCAAATGTGTCTTGTTTTATCAATGCAGTAGTGGCTCACCTGTTTTATCTCTTTTTGCAATTTTTTTTAACTTGCCATGTTCGTAACTACGTATGTATGTACAGTAGAAGAAACTTAATAACGTCCCAGGATGGATGTTGACATCCCATAGGTACGAGTACATCTCTCAAAGAAATCATAGCGAAATAAGAAAAGAGTCCATCCTGGTACGTGATTGAGTATGTCAGGTGCCGTCAAATCTGGCAAGTACGTTTTCACATACTTTCAGTGAATAAATTGACTTGAAAATTCGTACAGATGAGTAGATAACATAACAATTGTAGAGAAAAACTGCCAAAAAGCCGAAAAAGAAAAAAACGGTCAAGTGCAAGTGCGAGACTCGCGCATGAAGGGTTCCGCACCTCCGTACAATTTTTTAAAACAAATAGTTGAGTAATATCTTTTTGGGAAAAAATCTAATACAAGCTTTTTTGCTGACGGTACTTTTTGCCCCTGGTTACCAAAGTAGGTAGTGGTCAAGACGAATCAAATGAGACCAAAATCGATGCGGTCGTGTCGTTTTATTATAGAGTTCCTATGGCCAATATCTAACTTCATCATCAGATCAGCATTAATAAGCAAGCAGCAATAATATTGCATTGTCATCGGATTTATACATGCATGCAAAATTTCAGCTCAATTGGTTGAAGATATCCACTTCAAATCCGAACAAACATTAACTAGTTACATTACATTACAAGTTAATAAAAACATATCACCAAAATGTAACTAGGTGCAAGTATTTTGAATAAAGAACAATTTTAAATTCCCATCCTCTTTGGCTGTCGCCCTGTCGGAGGCTGAATAGCGCTTGCGGACGAATATTCAGCGTTTTTGCAGCGTTTTTTTTGTCATTGATCTCTTCGCAGGTGTTATTAAAAGACGTAATGCCCAGGGTTGTTTTTTTATGAAAATTGAAGACAATACCGATGCTGGATTTAGCGTGATTAAAATTCTTGTGACTAGTCTTTCCGTTGTGTTATATAAACGTGGGACGCTAATGACGTTTGACCGCGAGGTCAAAACGCTCGAATATTTGCCCTTTAGACTCTTGCCACGCGCCGCGGCGCCCGCGGCAGAAAAAAAAGTGGCTGAAAATAAACCACGGTCTTGGAAACAATTATTATAATTACTTATCGAAGGTTTAATAAAATCGCAAATTAATAAGTAGTTAAACATTAAACAACATAGGGTCACTGGCGTTGCCCCTAGCAACTGACGGCCGTCATCTTGGCAGCCTATCAATCAAAAACCGCTGAATGAAACACGTTTCTTGTATGACGACGCCCTTTAATTTTTAACTTTATTTTATTTTTAGTATTTGCGAGTACTGCCTTTTCGCAATGTAACGTTTGGCAACCTGTTTCATTTCGCAACTTTTCATTTCGCAAACTCTAAAACTGTAAATATTTCAGGATTTATTTCAGGGCCATCGTGTAGAACCCTTTAGGTTAGGTTAGGTTAGTTTTATAAAAATCCTGAAATATTTACAGTTTCAGAAATAGTAAAAAGTTGGGAAATGAAAAGTTGCAAAACGTTATTCGCCGAAACAGTAGTAAACCTAGTATTTGTTGTTGTAGCGGCCACTGTAATACATAATCTATGAAAATTTCAAGTGCCTAACTATTACGGCTCAAGAGATAGAGCCCTGTGACAGACGGACAGACAGACAGACAGACAGTGGAGTCTCAGTAATAGGGTTCCGTTGGCACCCTTTGGGTACGGAATCCTAGAAAGCAGCAGTAGGACCTTGTGCAAGGTCCGCCCGGATAGCTACCACCATCTTGCTCGTTAATCCTGCCGTGAAGCAGCAATGCTTGCACTGTTGTGTATCGGCGTGGAGAGTAAGACAGCCGGTGAAATTAATGGAACTTGAGGTATACCATCTTAGGCCTCTAGGTTGGCAACGCATCTGCAGTCCCCCTGGTGTTGCAGGTGTCTATGGGCGGTGGTGATCTCTTACCATCAGGAGACCCACTTTATTGTTTGCCACCCAGTCGAATAAAAAAAAACTTACAAAGCTTATTCAAAGTACTAGTATACGAGTAAAGGGTACTAGAGTTACTTACTTGTACAAAGGGTGGGCGACCGTAATGATGGTATTTTGGGTGACGAGCGCGCCGGTGAGGTATTGTGCATGGTTCCGACGCACGCTCGCCATATACGGGTGCTCCATTATCGTGACCCGCGCTCCCCGGAAAATCTGATGTATCAGATGTATACATTACTACACTACTTATCAGCAATCAGAGTAAAATATATCACGAAATATATTTCAAACGTAATTACTACAATAAAGTAAAAGACTCTTCTGAAATCTATTAAAATTAGGTACTAACTAGATCAGCTTTATACCGAGAAATTCAACCATAGTTGATCGTAAAATGTAAATTATCGCTCATTTTAATAATCCATCACTTGTACCATGGTAAAGTTGCACTAAGTAAGGGTCATCATTTAAAGACGGGAAAACATCTTGTTCTTGACGTGTTTTGTTCAGTTTAAAAAATTAAATCATACAGAAATTTACTCATTGACGCGTTAGTGTCTCATGCCTTTTTGGCGATAAATAGTTGGATACCTATATATATGACATGATTTAAGAGAAGTCTCTTCATTCCATTCTACATACAAACGTAGTCCCGGCCTCATTTGAAAACTGGGCAACAGAAATAGATGAAATTTGTAAGTATGGACTAGACGTAATTATCTATGCCTGTGGTTTTCCAGATTTTCATATAAATGTGTAATATTAGAATTACAGGAGCTCAAAATTCGACAAAAAAAAGATGACAACTTTGCACGAGAATTACAGACTAATAAAGCAATTTACAAAAATCGAAAAAACCACAGGCATAGAAAATATAATGAATATCTTGATTGTAAAATATCATTGATTTCTGTGCTTTTCGTATAATACGAGGACAACGAAACCCAAAATTCAACCGCCCAAATCTTGAAAAGCTATCTCGATATAAATTACGGACGTCGTTGCGGAAGGCATGGGGGGGACGGCTGCGAGCGCTTATGTCACGAGCAATAAAGACAGCGATATTCCAAACGAATACCTAACGCGGCCGCGCGGCCGGCAGGGAAACTTCTCTTAAATTATTTTAAATTGGTAACGCACCTTCAGAATGAAACTGGCTTAGGACCTGCGCTAGTCAGCGCGGGTGCACGGAGCGGGCGCACGGTGCACGGCTGTGGGTGCATATCATCGCACACGACACGTGGCGTGCACTTAGCGCTGCTCATACTATTTTCCAATAGTCTATTGCGAAATGAATAGACGTAGGCCCTTAATTCAACATAAATCTCATTTTTTAACCGACTTCAAAAAAAAGGAGGAGGATCAATTCGGTTGTTTTTTTATGTTTGTTACCTCTGAACTCCGTCATTTATGAACCAATTTCAATTTTTTTTTCGTTCGTAATACCTTCAATTATTAACTATTCCTAATTTATTTGGAACAAAGTCTATAATTTAAGTGAAAAATATAGAATTGAGTCGGTTTAATTCTGAGAATGCGATGCGTGAATGTGTGACGAGCTTGTATTAAGTACACGTAGACCGCAGAGTAGGTACTTAGCAAAGTACTTGTCTGACCTTGCGATTTAATACAGGAATATCACCAGGCATCGGATACCCTTTCAGGCTGAAAAGGTCTCCCTCTTGGGCTCCCCCCTCCTCGGAGCTCGCAGCCATCTGCGCGAGGCAAGCCGCAGCGCTGACTGTAGGATATGAAGTCTTAGGGGCTGTTTCACCATCCATTGATTAGTGTTAACTAACGGTTACATGTGATGCCGTTTCTATTTGTTTTATTCGAATAGACGGAGACGGCATCACATTAAACCGTCAGTTAACACTAATCAATGGATGCTCAAACAGCCCCTTAGTTTTCAAAAATATGTAAGTACCTATACTTATTCTGTAGAAGGCATGCCAGAATTTTATTAAGGTTTGATCCACCACGGGGGCGGCGGTCAGATCGAACCTGGAACCGCATTTATACCTCAGCTCAGAATGTAAAAGACTACCATATACCCGCGGGTTCGCTCACTTGAACTTTTAGGTTTGGAAGTTTACTTAAAATTCCGACATTATAATAAATTTGTTAAAAGCATTCGTGCAAAACGACGGTTAAGATTTTAGTATCTTACAATGTGTAAAATTTTTAACGTTAACCAAATAATCCTTTACAAATATTCATTCTTTGAATAATATGAACCCAAGTTGAGCGCATTTAAATCGAATCATGTCACAACATGTTATTTCTTATATATTTCGGAGCTCACCTACTTCCCAGCCAAGACGCACAACAGCACAAAACTGAAATGGTTAGACCAAATAGAGTGAGATATCATTAAAAAATCATCGGTGCTGGCTGAAAATCAGCGCTGGGGTGTTTTTAACGCTTCAGCATTATGCTGAGCCAGTGTCCGATTCACAACCGCAATGACACATACCTTTGTGTTGTTTTTTTTGTACCTAATAAATTTGTTGTCTTGTGTTGTGAATAAATGTATTTTCTTTCTGTCTTTCTTTCTTTAAAAAAATTCAAACCGGTTCATAAACAAAAAAATACAGCCGAATTGTTAAACTCCTCCTTTTTTTGAAGTCGGTTAATTAGTCTGAAAAAGGAAATTCTCTAAACCACTGCGGCAATTGTTGGATTCTTACCCGGCTCTAGATCAAGCATGGCTTGTTTTGCATAACATGTTTAGTCACATAAAATTCTAACAACGTACTTAAATGCTTTTGTTCCATGTATTTAGATAGCGGGGAAATGTACCGTGCCCGGTTTTAGAATAGGACGAAGCTAGCTCTTTGCGTGAGTGTCGTAAAAGTCGTAATCTTTTACGACGGGACCTAATTTGAGAGTGACAACAATGAACTCCGAAGTACTCCAAACTCCAGTATTGCGGAATGGACAAGGGATAGCACCACACTACTTATTTTCAGAAGAAAGTCGTCATGGAGGATCCTCATTCGAGGCCCCGACCACTGTCAAGAGTGTAGTGTCTCAAAAGTTAGTGATAAAACACTTATTAGATTCACAATTGGATGACCATAATCCACCTATATTTAGATCAATTTCTCTATGAAGTTAGTAGGTACGTAAAAGACTGACAACATAACGAAACCTCTGAAAAAGTTATTGTAAATTTAACACTGCGAAGGGTAAATTAGCAGCGCCTCCAGCAGCGTATATCGACAGCACTGTTCTCATAATAGGACATTTTATTCAAGGCAATTTTGACGTACCTATCTTTACGACAAAAATATTCAATAAAAGGCCTTGAAAAGTGTGAGGTGATTACGCTTAATGCGTCGTGGCTGGAGGACCAATATAATATAATATAATAACATATTATTGTATGCTTACACAACAAATAAGCAATCAATTGCTTATCGCTCACCATCTTTATCAAACCTGCCAAACTTTAAACGTTGACGGATGGTTAATCGAGATGGATTCGGTGGATCCGGTTCACGTTACGTTGCAGATATTTTACTCGTAATGAAGTAGGTAAGACATATATTTATGTATTTTTCTTGTCTAACGGTAAAATAAATAAAAACCCTTTAACCTTTAAGAACTGCCATATTATTTTTGTAACCTTTTTAGAGTTCCGTTCCGTAGAGAGTTCTACAAGGAACCCTTATATATAGTTTCCGTGTAAAACATATGGATGGATCTAAATAATTGAAAAAAAAATAGATTATGACCTTTCAGTCTACCGCAGTCTTAGCACCTGGAAATTCAAAAAACTGTGGCATACAGAGACGGCAACTTATTTTTTCCAGTCATTTAGAACTTTATCTTTTATATAGCACTTCAAATACTTTCCAAATCATCCAAACAAATGAGTTCAATTGTTTAAAAAGTATTAAAAATTAAATGTTAATTTTATTGTACTTGCTTTGAACACTTCACCTCAAAAAAAACGCGTTTATGGAGCCGTTTACCTGTTGAATATTGATGTAACAACAGTGTAATGTTTTGTACTAACATCAGTCTCGGCTAGTGCCCCACGTTGGGCGCCAATGTAAGGTGATCGCAGCAGATCGACATTATGAGGTGCCTTACAGGGTCTAGCAAGCATGGTGAGGGTTCTCTGTACTAAAGCTAATTATTTAGATACGGTACTACCAAATAAAATACGATTTACACTACTAGCAGTAACCGAACTAAAATGATAAATGCGAATGTGGGCATGTTTGTTATTTAGATACGCTTTCACGCAAAAGGCAATTATAAGTGTTAATGTTAGTGAAGGAGGTAGTTTAAGACCCTGAGAAAGATATGGGATAGTTTTTACCCACAAACTTTTTTTAGGGGCCGCGGGCGCACGATAAACGAATTCTTCACAGATGGAGTCGAGTGGTATAACCTGTTTAAAATAATTAAAAAAAAATTATAAAAACATGTGATTCTGCATTGGCCTAAGGTTTTGCTAGGCAACCCTGCGACGTTAGGGTTGTAAGAAAAACATTTGTAAACTTTTATTTAAGTCGTATTTCTATCGAATACAGTAATTTAAACTTTAAGTATTTGTTTTTAAATTACGCATTCATATGCCTGAGACAGGATTTTACACTTTAGGTTACCAGATGAAGGAGGTCTGGATATAAGCCTGATTTCTTAAAAAAATCCTGAGAATTTGTTATTTTTTATAGACGTAATATACACCTATCTACTTACAAACTAACAATTTAAAAGTTATTGTTGATAATTTTGAGCGCCAATCCGATGAGTAAGTGAAAGATTCATAGTTTTTTTCTTTTTGGAGCATCTGATATGACTAAAGAAGGCTGACCAGAATTATGAAAAACCTTCCCATATTGCGGAAAACCAATAGAACTAATTTCTTGCACTGGTAACACTAAATTCAAATGTCATCTGTCTATTGCTGTCAAAGTTTAACGTTGTTTGCGCGTGGTAAAGTATTATTTTATGTTTTTGTGCGTTAAAATGCCGAAGATTATCCATAGCCTTGGAAGGAACATAATTCACATTGTATAAAAATATTTTTCATAGAAAAAGTCCGAGGGATTAGAAAATATTCCTTTAAATAACATCACCGACACCGTGGGTCAATATGAGTGGTAGGCATCTGGTAGGTATCGTAATTCGTAGTAAGTGTTAAGAATGTTGCAATATAAAACGTAGAAGAACGTAGAAGCTGTCCTCGCGTCAGATTTTTTTTATATTCCTTTTGCCGTATTGCCTAACGTTTCTGATGCTCTCGATCGCAATCAAATGACAGTTTTTGTGCGAAATGTGTCATTTGAATGCGATCGCGAGCGTCAGAAACGTTAGGCAATACGGCCTCTGGTCAACCTTTAAATTGGTTTCTATATGTATTTAGTATTTATTTATTTGGCAAAAACATAAAATACATGAGGCCTTATTCTAATAACTCTTACAATATTATGTAAGTATAAAGAAGATTATTTTCTGTTTTGTACCTATTTAATAAAAATATTAACAGGGTCTACTCTATTTTATGGAAACTTCTGAAAATCCTGAGACTTAGAAAATCTGGCCGTAATCCTTGAAAGATTCTATAAATTATGAGATCTCGGAATAAATCCGAAGATATAGTAACCCTACCTACGAGTATTTATAGTACTACATGTATTTGGGTACTGTTAGCTTAACAATCGAGACCATTCCTAATTTTGCTGCATCTAACCACAAAATCAAACACGATTTCTCGTTCAAATTGTCGTTCCGTATTTCTATTTCCGTATTTTACCAAATCCGTTACTTGCTTGCGATGTCGAACTAACGACTAAAGGAGTAGCGACATTGCCGAGGCTAATAATAATAATATAATATAATAATTATGTAAGATCTCAGTTCTTTTTATGTTGAAAGGAAGGGAACCAGTTCGACAACCTTTTCATATCTCTCTCTCTCTCTCTCTCTCTCAATTAATGTTTGTTTTTTAATAAAAGTCACGTAAAATTGGTTGTAACCTTTATTATTATATTCAAATCCTATTAAGTAGGTATCTACATATTTAAGGAAAATTACTGTGTGGAACATCTATTTTTAAATGTGTAAAGTTTGTAAGACTTAATGTATGTAATAGGTATTAAGAAAAGTATAGACATAAATTATCACTAAATAATTAGGTATTAACATTCGTCTTAAGCAACTAAACGTCAATAAAGATTTTTTACTAAATTCATGTATAGCTACTAAAAACTTTAATTACATTACAGAGAAACCAATTTGGTTTTATTAAGTACGAGTACATAGTGATGTGCTACGCTGTTTACGAAATTTACCTACTTTTTTAACTACAGGAAAAAAGATCAGAAGCACGCAGAAATAGTGTAACAGGAACATATTAAAGATCAGAAGCACGCAGAAATAGTGTAACAGGAACATATTAAATTATTACCACGTTCAAGCACAGCAGGGCTAGGTACTACGAAACTCGAAACTCGAAGTTCGTGTCGTGCGGTCCCTCTGAAATTTATACTATTTAATACGAAAGCGAGAGAGACGGTACGATACGAACTTCGAGTTTTGAGTTTCGTAGTAGCCCTGCAGGTATGTATTACTTCAACAACTACTTCTTTCGTTGTCGAATTTCTATCTACATCGGTATTTCGGATACTAGAGTTGGTACAAATTACTATCTGTTTCAACATGTAAACGTGGTTATGACGCTTGAATGCCTGCACCACGCTATATCGAGCACCGGCAAAGACAATACAGGTTGTTCGGCAGGTTGTGTGCTAAATTACTAAGGAGAGGTAGAGTCACTTGCAACACTTTTTGGGACAATGGGGAATGGATGAAACGTTTAGAAACGCTTGAAACTTTTTTTATCTATAGGAATAACCTTTCTAATTATCAGAAAAAAATATCAGATTTTTAAGTAGCATCAATTAGTTTAAAAAAATGAAAGAGTTTTCTTTACCGCTTTTTAGAGTTTACTTTAAGCTCATGTCAGCAGGGCTACTCCGAAACTCGAAACTCGAAGTTCGTGTCGTGCGGTCCCTCTGACACTTATACTATTTAATACGAGAGCGAGAGGGACCGCACGATACGAATTTCGAGTTTCGAGTTTCGGAGTAGCCCTGCAGTTTCTATGGGCGTGTACCTACATGAAAAACAGGGTCGGTATTTCCATGTCAGTATTATTCGGCCCGGTAAAGAGTGTCACCTGTCAAAACAATCGAGTCAAAGACATATAAATTCTTTTTTAATGTTTTTTATTTTGGACTATCGATCGAACAACCCGTAACTGACCGGACTGTCGTAATTTGGCGGTAAGAAAACTCTTTCGTTTTTTAAAATTAATTGATGCTACTTACAAATCTGATATTTATTTCTGTTAATTAGAAAGGTTATTCCTATTGATATAAAAAGTTTCAAGCGTTTCTAAATTTTTCAAACCCCCATGGGGAATCCCCATTATCACTTATCGGGATCGGGACCCATGGGCGGGCCCCACACATTTTATTATTATTTTTTTGGGTATTTTCCAAAAGGTCGCCATTTTGTTTGCCTACCTTATTTTAATGTGACAGCACAAAAGAGTTTTTTTAATCTTATTTTCATTTAGATAATTTATTGATTCATGCACTACTTTGCCTAATAAGCCCTATTCGCTAAGTAACATAAAGTAAAGTAGCATGTTTTCCACTTTTTAGCGTAGTTCATTTATGTTCATAGTAGGTCTGCGGATTTTCTGCCTTCTTATTTATTATGCTATAGCAGGGTTTCTCAAAGTGGGGTACGCAAACCCCTAGGGGTTCGCTATTCGACGGTAGGGGGTTCGCGACAAGGTTTACGTGATGATGGCTGCAAGACTGCCAAGATGATTAAGATTGGTTTTTGGAGTCTTTTTGTATTTTTTATTTCAACTCCAAATTTGTTACTTATTTGTTTGTTATTTGTTGTTGTTTGTTTTAGTTTGTATTTTCGTTGGCAAGACGATTCTTACCTATATTTGTTATAGGTAGGGGTTCGCTGTCGTGTAGAAACTTTAACAGGGGTACGTGGAGCCATAAGTTTGAGAAACCCTGTGCTATAGCAATTATATTATTGCTTTCTTATTATTATGCTTGTCAATTTTGATTTTCTGCATTACATAATTCGTTGGCCCAAATTATTTTTTATATAGGTACCTACTATTCAAATGAAAATAAGATTTTAATAGAATATGTAGGTACCTTTGAGACAAAAAAAAACACATTATAGATATCACATGAAAAAAATTACAAACAAAATTGTGAAATTTTGGAAAATATTTAAAAAAAAACATGGGCGGCCCGAGTGTTAACTTGTCCCAAAATGTGTTGCAAGAATGACCTACTTACTCGCCCTAGTCATTTGAGATACATGACCTATCAAACACCCTGTATACATTCTAAAATCGTCGTGATAAATAACCGAATCGAGCCAGCTCGGCGTGCAATATAAGTTCAATTAAATAATCACTATATTATTCCGAGTTAGTTCCCAGTTAGTTCGTTATTATTCCTTTAGCAGTACAAAAATTGAAAATATTAGTATGAAAAGAAAAAAGTAATCCATATTGGCTTGCATAGCCACTAAAATAAATGCAATACAATGCCGTCAAAGCATTTTTAGTGCATACATATGGTGATAAAAAAACTTCATAGTAACTCTTACAAAACAGTTATAGCACAAACCTACAAAATAATAACATTAGTGTCTTTAGTTAACAGGCTCCCTGTCCCATGAGGCACATGTGCCTCATGTCATGGCCAGTGATGTAGATAATATAGTTGTTCTTTCGATAAAATAATAAATTTTATTACGTATTATATTAGGTACCTATATTATTTTTATTCTTGAACCACATTTAGGCGGCATTAGGTACATTGGGGATATAACATTACTTTATCATTAATTAAGATGGGGACGTATAAAAAGAACGCTGCATGTTGCTTCGGGTCAGGGAACCTGTTAAAAATAAGTCAGAGATTGAAAAGTTAGCGCGCTTCGGTCAATTAAGAGGTTCACTAGCATTGGTGTCGTCATTTGGCGTAGCGAGATGAGTGCGCATTCCTGGAGCCGTACCTACGTGCTGCCGCCGTGCCGATATCATCGTTCCTTTGACTCGTCAGTCCAATTAAAAAGTAAATGGTTGTAACTTGTAATGCACATAATTCAGTTTAGGGGTGTAAAGACACTTGTATATAGCCACAGCGGAGCGTGTAAAATATCTGACAAGTCCTAGAAATAGAGTCGTATCAGATATTATAGGTACTGCTCTTGTTGTGACTGTACCACTTGTGGGTAGGCAATACCGCACCGTTGTCCTTTTTTAGTGGTGCGCTAGAGTGGTGTCGTGCGCGTCGCTGGTGCTAGGCGTGGCCAGGTGCACGCGCGCGCGCTCCGGCCAGCCGCGCGCGCGCTCCATGCGGCCCAGGCAGGAGGCGGCGCTGCCGTCGCTCGCCGACCCAGCGCTGTACGCGCGCGTGCTCTTCGTCGAGAGAGAATGCACCGATATCACCTGCCCATGAAAACAGGTGAAGATTGAATTTCGAAGGCGCAAAATCCTACTACACACAATGTTATAAATGTGAAAATTTTGTGTTTATTGCTTATTACTTTAGATTCCATAATTTCTACCGCTAAATTTATAGGCTTGATCACGCTTGATCGAAAATTTGCAAGGGTATTCACCATACAATGAATGATTCACGATCTAATTTTGGAACTTTATTAAAATTCGCTAATTTTAATTAAAATGCGGCGATCTAATAATTTACGCACTTTAACTTTAAACTAAAATATGAAAGGCTCTTTGTTGCGACCAAAAAAAAACTATCAAAAAAACTCTGAGCTCGCCCAGCGATCTTTCAACGATTATGAACGGCTATGCGCTCAGGAGGTGCACCCGCTTTAGGTATGTACTCGTATACCTAATAATTGTCATTTAAACATTCATATTTAATCGTTTGAGACTGAAATAATACAATAAGATCATGGAACACTGGACACCTATTGACCTAATTTTATGATTTACTTACCTATCATTAAGTAAGTATTTCGTAACTTTGGCCAGTCGTCTCGTGATCATGGCGCATGTAACTGTGCCGAAATATCGAGCTTCTCTAAAATCAAGGTACGCGGAACAAAAACCCCCAAATCATAAAATTAGTAATAACCGCGATAGTCTAAAACATTATACCAACCGATTGACCTAGTCCCAATCTAAGCAAAGCAGTACTATTGGATACTAGGCAACAGATAAACTTACTTATATAGATAAATACATACTTAAATACATATTACACACCCAAGCACTGAAAACAAACATTCGTATTATTCATACAAATATCTGCCCCGGCCGGAAATCGAACCCAGAACCTCAAGTTTCGTAGTCAGGTTCTCTAACCACTTGGCCATCCGGTCGTCAAATAGGAACAGAGGTAGAGCAAAAGGAAGCAGACTTCATCTTGTTCACCGTTCCTATTGAATTTCCCATGACGTCGTAGCTTTGAATTTCTAGTTAAGACCGTCGCAAACCAATAGATAACTTTAAGCGTTCATATTATATAGGTACCACACTATCATTCGAGAGAAACATATTTCAATGATTTCATTTACTGCTATTCCAGACCTTATATAGAGTTCTTTACGAAAAACTCTTTATTTATACACTTCGCTATTAAAGTTTGCATCTCCGTTGCTCTTAAAGTTAAACGATAGCATACTCAAATATTCCGGCAAGAACGGCAGTCTTGTGTACGGGCAGTATAATCAACCATATTTTTTAATTGAAAAAAAAAACTGCATCCTCGCTAATTATTGGATACTTACCTGTTTATTCTTTGCTTGTTTGTTCCGATTTTACGCCTTAACTACTGAACTGATTGCCTTAAAATTTTGCATACATCGTATCAAAAGGCCAGAATAAATAATTAAAGTTCTTGTTAAATAATTCATTTTTAATACAAGCTTTTTTGCGGATTGTATATTTGGTGACTGTAAATACTTAAATAGTCATCCAAACTACATTTTCGTACCAGTCGATACCATTAACTGAAAAGTTCCATCCTGCGGAGACTATCCTGGCCGGACTACCAGAATTTTACTACCTACTAGATTAATTTACTTATTGTCACCGGACTTACATAAGTATGCCAAATTTCAAGTCAATATACATACTGGAAGTACTATATACTGGAAGAGGGCTAAAATTCAGTTGCAATATTTCGTCCATACAACATACATACATACAGTGCAAGTTAAATAAAAGCTTGTAAAAATAGGATACCTTTTATCACGAAAAAATTACTCCCTTGGGAACGGGAGCGTAATAAACGAATTCATGGCAGACTAAGTCATGAGATAAAATTACTATAGTAGCGTAATACGCAAAAATACCTATTGGTAACACAACACTTGTTTTGTGTTACCAATTGATGTTAAGTGTATGAAACACTAACCTTGGATTTGTGATGTAATAACGGGACGCTTTCCACCGAGGAATTGTCGCTCTCGATGCTGCGGGGGCGGTAGCCTTGGGCCATTTTGAGGAAGATCAACATGGCCACGGTTAACACGGCAGCGTACACGAAGAACTCTGTGGCCTGACAAACAAATCCAGCAATAACTAAGTCATTAGAAATGGCGCATCACAATCGAACCTTTTTGCTGCAATTGTCGTACTAGGAACTAATAATCTGACAGAGATTATTATAAAATTATCTGTGAAGGATTTCACGTAAAATTTCCCATCTTCATTAGGTGTGGGCCATACCGTATGACCTAATTGGGTACAGTCGACCTCATCAACACTCGTGACTGCTTCTACATATCTGAACACGAGCATATTGTTAATGACGAAAACACCTGTTCAGATACTTTTGAAAGTGGAAAATAACGAATCATTATGAAAAAATAAAGAAAAATTAAATACTTACCCTAGATTCAAAAATCTTGGTTTGGGCGACGAGAATCACAATCAAATTTCCAAAGGCAACTGACACGTACCACGCAGCTATGGTTATGGTTTTCATGCTCTTCGGTGCCTGCACCAAAAAGACAGATATGTATATGTATAAGAAAATAAATTTTAATATACAGATTGATCCTCGCTCCGAGTCATTTCTGGTGCAAAGGCTGTCCATAGCTAGTCAACGTGGTAATGCCGTGAGCGTTATGGGCTGGGCACCTTTGCGCCGGGAATGGAGAGGGGCGAGTTATTTGACTAAATTATTTTTGTAATAAATGCTTACTGTATTTTTGAATTGCAAAAAACTTACTAAATACTATTTATTCTCTGTACTAATATTATAAAGAGGATATACAGAATGAAACTGTCAATAACAACATAACTGAAAAATATAGAAACTCTCATTTACAAGAAAATTTATGATCACAACCTACATGACAACCTTAAGGATTGAGACGAGTAAGTTCTGGCGACCGCGCCAAGCACCCGCGCAGGTTAGCGGAGGTTATGTATGTCATGTCATTACGCTAAAAAGTCTCTGTTCAAAGTTTCAATCTTAATACAAGCTTTTTTGTTGACTGTACTTTTTGTTGGCTGTACTTGCATTGTTATTTAAACTGCATATCCGTACCAAATTTCAAGTCGGTACTATTAACCATTGAGGAGTTCCCTACTGCGGAGACGATCCTAGCAGGACCACCAAGATGTCACTACCAGATTATTGTATTGTCACCAAATTTACATAAGTATGTCAAATTTCAAGTCAATTGCACTGCTGGAAGAGGGTCAACTTTAGCATCCAAGATTTCACCCAAGCAAATAAATTAATAAACAGGGCAAGCTAAAGAAAAGCTTGTAAAAACCTGTGTAAAAGAGAACTCGAGTCCGGAGACAGCGAACATGATCTCAGCGACTGAGACGAGGAGGTACTGGGGCACGATCCACGCGAGCTGCAGTTCATTGGGCGGGTTGGGCGCATGCAGCGCGGCGCCGTCCAGGCGGCCCAGGCGCTCGCGCAGGCAAAGCACGTACACGCCGCCCGCGCGCAGCGCCGCCGACCCCGCGCCGCTCAACTCCCCGTCTGCGCTCTCAGCACGCCACTTCAAACTTAATAAAAAAAATATAACAAAATATTGCACCAACTACAAAAAACCCTGGGAAATAATTTTCTACCAGTATAAAGTCGGTGCCTCAGTAGGTACAAGCCAGCAAAAAAATACAACCGAATTGATTACCCCCCTTTTTTTGAAGTAGGTTAATAAATAAAATAAATATCACGGGACACATGACACTAATTCATCTAGCCCCAAAGTAAGCAAAGCTTGCTATATGGGTAACAAGCATCAGTTAAATAATATTAAATAGATACATACATACTTAAATATAAAATATCCAAGAATCGAGAACAAACATTCGTATTTTTCATATAAATATCTGCCCCGACTATATATATGACATATAATGGGAGAGCGCAATGCAAAATATGGCGCAGTTCACACTACAAGAGATCGAATCCGTAACCTCAAGCTTCGTAGTCAGGTTATCTAGCCACTTGGCTATCCGGTTATAAATGAAAGTTTCGATGCAAAATGAACCGCTATTTTTACTCTTCAGTGTAGTTGGTATTGGTAATAGAAAGGGGGTGCATTATCGACTTAAAGGAAGGCAAATCCTAAACAATAAAAAAAAAATCACATACATGTGTCTGATGAAGTACTTATAGAGGTCATACATAGTTTTAACTTAAAGAGCGCCGGGCTCACATTTCTACATTAGATTTTCTGTTAAAGTTTAATTTCAACATAAATTGATTGGACCAAGTACTTAAATGAAATGTTGTGAAGTGCTTAATCAACACCATGACCGTGTTATAGGAGGCCCATGTGTAGGACACAAGCTAGCGATACAAAGGTCGAGCTCGATCGATAAAATAAGTGGAATCGTCATCTTATTGTTATGCCATCAAATCACCAAAACAAAACAATTTATTTTCTGTTGGTAAGCAAGAGCTTGAACAAAATTTAATGGACGCTATCTTAAAACAAGGAACTGGAAGTATTATAGAGCTGTGTTGCTACACTCCGTAGGATTATATACCGCATTTTATAGCTAGCGCTTTAAACTAGGTAGGTACGAGTATACCACAGCTGTTTTGAAACTTAAGGTACTGTTACAGTCACAGCAATGCTAGCTAATCGACCGTCCAGCTATTTTTGAGCACGCTACCTAAGGTGGTAGTAGAAAGAGAAATGCTTGTAGAAAGTGTGAGCGCGTCTGTATCAAGTATGTCATCATCAGCATATCAGCAGTAGGATGTCCGCTGTTGCTCGTAGAACTCCCCAAATGTGTGCAGAAGAATAAACGGAGGCAGAGGTAGACGTGACAGGGGAAGTAAGGGCTTTAACAGGGGCCTTCTTAGCGGAGCCAAAGGCGATGTAGAGGCAAAGAGTTTCGCCTTCACGGAGTAAGTTAAGCGAATGGGGTAGTGTATAGAAAATTATAAAATTGAACCGAGTACAAAAAACCATGAAAATAATTTTCTACCAGTCTGAAGTCGGTGCCTCAGCACGAGCCACCAGGAGTGGACCTATAGACGTCTACCTCACTTCCATCGTTACGTTGGGCTTCAATCACTCCTGCTGGCTCGTGCTGAGGCATCGACTTCAGACTGGTAGAAAATTATTTCATGGTTTTTTGTAGTCGATTAAATTTTTTGTTATAATTTTTTTTCACGCTTTTTAGTGTAAATAATCTAAGATATAATAGTTTAATATCAACTGCTCGTCACCTTTTTCGAAAGATCGCTTTTCCGAAGCAGATACGTGTATTATTAAGGAGTCCTGGTGCTTCACCATCCGTTCCATTTCACCATAATATGCATTACGATAGCATAAATTGCTTAGCAACTGTGTTAAAGTAATTGAAATTTAACCCAAGTAGGTACACTTGTCATTGAGTAGGTAGTAGCTCCGTTGGTCAAATGTGGTCTTCATCATCAGTCCACTTTACCAAATGGTGATTTTCAAATGCAAATTCACGAGTTACTACTAAATATATCCAAATTACCACAGGTGTCCCTACAACTTTTGAAGAGTTCATTTGGTGCTTATGGGACCTAATTGAAGGCATTCCTAAACGAACGAAAAAAGTTTTTTCTTATCGGTTCATAAATGACTTAGTTCTGAGGTAACAAACATTATAAAAAAACTTATAACCTAACTAACTAATAACATTAAAAGAATTTATAACCTCCTCCATTTTTTGAGGTCGGTTAAAAACGGTCACAAATTGGGGAAATAGGGGTGATTTAGATTTTAATTTTCTACTCCCTTTTTATTAAAATTAAATATTAAGAAAACATATTTACTTCTCATGTTTTATAGATTATGACATATTATTATTTTTTCAAATACCTATAGGTACAGCAAAATTATAGTAAGTACTATAAAGGATTAAAACCGTTACAAAACTAATTATCTTTATGACCATTTACAAAGGTGAACGTTTACTTTGACAACTTTGCGACAGGTTAATTTGAAATTAACTTAAGTTTAACAATGGCTTTGTGTCCTTTGTGTTATTCCGTTTAACTCGGACAAGAGTCTGTATTGCACCGTTCCGGTGCAGATTGAATCCGGTAACTTTTGCAAATTCTAAATGCAATGCGCCAAACGTATTTAAAAGAGTTTTAAGTACAAGTGCTATTTCTATCTCGCGTCGAATACTTTTCACGTTTGAGTGTTTGTACTCTCTTCAAAATAAGGCTTCAAAGAGGAAATGAAACTTAGTGCTCCGTAGAACGAAGAAACAACAAACAAGTTCGTTTTTTTACGAACCCATTTAAGTTCGATGTTTTAAACCTTTACGATACTTAACAAGTTTTTGAGAAGATTTAGCTGTACGTACATCACAGTACATCATCATCATTACACGTCATTTATGCACAGGTTTTAATAGAAGGCACCAGTAGCGTGGCGACGTAACAACTCGATTACTATCGAATAAGGTACCAAAAAGTTTACTTTATAACTCTTATTCTAACGAAACTAATAAGTAAGGCCGTGCTTCGAATTGATACATATTTTTGCACTTAGCACTTTTCTCACTCTCCGGGTTGCCTTACAAAAATTATCGTTTCACGCCAGTGATTAGGTAGGTAGATACACTCTGAATGATCAAGATCATCAGCGCCTCTTAAACATTCCTAATTATACCACTTAGGTTTCCTATTAACTGATGTGTGTTAAACACGTTTTCCGAAAAAACCGTTACACTCTTCCCGTACTATGAAAAGTGTATCCAAAGTTTGAGGATGCGATAAGTAGGTACATTCATCCCCTAAAAGACAAACGGTCACAACGTGTATCTTCAATAACAGACAAGAATACACTGTTTCTGGCTTATTCTATATTCTAAGGATAAACTCTAGTTTGGTAAAGCCTCAGTGGGAAATTATTTCTCTCTACAACTGACTGTATGCCTCAAACTTAGACAAAACGACGTACTTGCCAGGCTGCAAGCACATGTAGGCCGACTCGCCAATATGGTCGATGGGCGCGTCCGACACATAGTAAATGTCGCTTAGTCGCTTGTCCGTCTCTATGGTAATGGACACATTCTTGTTTGGGCCCGTATCTCCCACATATACCACTCTGAAAAATACAATTATAAAGCAATAATAACCGGCCAAGAGCGTGTCGGACACGCCCAGGATAGGGTTCCGTAGCCATTACGAATAAATTAAATAATATTTTTCTAACAATTTCGTATTGTGTACGGAATCTTCCAAGTTTAGGTATACTCGTCGTATTTTATACCTTAGGCTGGCTATTTACTCTTAAACTACTAAACTACTACTATTTGATAAATTTGCTACAAAATATATAAGTACTTCATAAATCCAATAACTAGTTGTAATAATTTATGTTTACGTACTAATTTCAACTAAGTACTAATAATTCTCAAGCAATCTTAGCCGCTATAATTTTCCTTGTAAATTTGATATATTTACTACCATTCAGAATTTTTTCAAATTTTTCCACCCAACAGTGGTTTTAAAAAACCTATCCAACGATACGAGAAAAAAAAACACCTCACTTTATGTCCATGGGAGGTACAGTGCAAAAATAAATATTTTACTACGGCCTTATTGCGTCGGAATAAAAGTCTGTGGCACATATTTTTGAAACTTTCATTAAGTTCATAATTTTTCCAATTGACTGTAGGAACCCTAAAAAAATGTTTTTACCTTTTTTTATTGTACCACTGTCGGCGCGACTGATATGTATATTCCATTGACTTATATTCTACCGATAGACAATACTTTTCATGTCAACAATATGTTCAAATACCGGATTGTCACAAGACGTCATCGCTATATAGATTATACACCGCAGAAGTGACACAGCTATTTTACCTACAAAATTATAATTCTCAGATGCAAAATAGATTTATTCGAAAAAAAAACGGAAACTTGTAAATGCAATTTTTAAACAATTGAAAGAAAAGATCTTAATAAATAGACAGATAGTGAATGAGGTTTTGAAAAACCTGAAACAGTAGAAATGTAATTGAAACCCGTAATTCAGCAGTTCTCAACCTTCATCGCAATGGAACCCCTTACTGGAAAATTAAAAATTTGCCGGAGCCCTAAAATAGTCAAAACTGGTGTACTAATATTATATATGTTTTTTTGCTTTTTATTAGCAATGTATGCTTGCTCAACGAAATTTCAGATTTTTTTTAAAAGCGAATATGATTTTCGGAATGCCGGAAGGGATTTGAATTCGAGCCTCCTGCAGGGCTACTACGAAACTCGAAGCTCGAAACTCGAAGTTCGTGTCGTGCGGTCGCTCTCGCTCTTGTATTAAACAGTATAAGTGTCAGAAGGACCGCACGACACGAACTTCGAGTTTCGAGTTTCGTAGTAGCCCTGCTGTGTCTTTACGCGACAATCTTTTTTGTTTCAAAAAAAATGATATTATTTAGACTAAAAGAAAGAACATAAAATAAATATTCAAAAATAAAGCAATTAAACGAATTGTCATTCAAGTTCAGTCACAATTTTTTACCTACAACCAATTTTGAATGGGAACGTCTGCATGTTTTAGTCTATGACTGTAAGATGACGTGACTTTTATTTAAAAAAATGTTTTTCTTGTGCTAGGTATTACAATATTATTAGCTGCTTAATCACTTGAACAACATGTAATTTTACTTACTTGAGTAGTGAATTGTTACTTACGTGCAGCTTCACGGTTACATTCCGAGTCTCAATGAAAAATTAGTCCGTCCGTCGCTCATGAATGTCAAAGTCATACTAAAGTCCGTTGTACCTTCAACTGATCAAAGCAGTGGAACAGAATGAGTGTTCGGATCGCGATATCTAGTACGTTAGTACATATATACCTATCGATGATATATTCATACCAAATTACAGCTTTCTAGTACTAACGGTCTCTGAGCTTACCCGCGGACAGACAGACAGACAGACAGACAGACATGGCGAAACTATAAGGGTTCCTAGTTGACTACGGAACCCTAAAAAAGGATGTACAGTCAAGTGTAAAAATATGAACTTATTCAAAGTTTCAATAACCCTCCTTCTTCGCAGTCGGGTAAAAATAAGGACCACAGACTCTTATTCCGACGCAAAAAGGCCGTAAATAGTAACATATTTTTGAGTGGTTCGAATAGATACTTATTTTTGCACTTGACTGTACATGTGGAAGGTTTAATAAGGTAAGAGTATAAAAACAGGAAACGAACAAATTAAGGTTTTATTAGGTACACGAAGAGCAATACCTACATAATAATAAATAATAATTATATACTGTAAAAGTTGTACAATTGAGTGAATACTAAATGATAAGAACTTTAAAATTTACTAGTAATAAATATCATTGGATAGTAATAGCATCATTTACATGTAATACCAAACAGGGCTTCAGAGATCGTATTGTCTAACGCGCTGACGTTCGCGATCGCATTCACCATCTCTTTTTAGGGTTCCGTAGCCAAAATGGCAAAAACGGAACCCTTCTAGTTTCGCCATGTCTCTCTATCTGTCCGTCCGCGGCTTTGCTCAGGGACTATCAATGCTACAAAGCTGTAATTTTGCACGAATATATATGTAAACTATGCCGACAAAATGGTACAAAAAAAAAATCTGTACCTCCCATAGACGTAAAGTGGGGGTGATTTTTTTTCCTCATAAAACCTTGTAGTGTGGGGTATCGTTGGTAGGTATTTTAAAACCATTAGGGGTTTGCTAACACGATTTTTCGATTCAGTGATTTGTTTGCAAAATATTCAACTTTAAAGTGCAAATTTTCATTAAAATCGAGCGTCCCCCCCGCCCTCTCTAAAATCTAAACCGGTGGGTGGAAAAATTTGAAAAAATTCAGGATGGTAGTAAGTATAATAATCAAACTTACAAGGAAAACTATAACGGTAAAGTTTTCTTGACAATTATTAGTAGTACGAGTAAACAGCAGCCTAAGTATATATAAATATACCTAACCTTGGAATACCTATTCCGTACAAAATACGAAATCCTTAGAAAAATATTACTTAATTTTTCGCAATGGCTACGGAACCCTATTTCGGGCGTGTCCCACATGCTCTTGGCCGGTTTTTACCCTCGTCTTATGTGTGGCAAAAAAAAGTGGTGAAAACGATTCTGATTTAAGTATGTTAGACATTACTTTAAATTATTTGTATTATTGTTGTTTCATATAAAAAAATCAAGTGGGCAATTACTGTACCGTGGCCAATTACTGTAGTTTACCTTATATATAGGTGTAAAGTAAAGTATGTACATATTCCCAAACATACTTACATGTATCCCTCCAACCTAGAGCGTAGGTGGACAATCAGTGAAACTTTGATTATATACAACCCTAGATAGACCTTAGGCGGCAGTAAGACGTTCGGAAAAAATTTAAGCCAACTGTTGGCTTATATGCCATTAATCAGTCTGCGTTGTGACATCGTACGCAACGTATGCGGAGCGCGCGATTCAAAAGTGCCTCAAAATGACGAAATGCGCCGTAAAAGTGTGCCGTAATTATAAAGGGAGGATAAAAAACCCCAATAAAGTGACTTTCCATCGGTAAGTACTCCAGAATCCAAACCATTTCGTAAGAAAAGATTAAATTATTTTGGTTAGTATTGTTCGTCATTTTTTATAGGTGGTACCAGTTCTCAGTGCAAAATTCCCTACAATTCAGTCCAAATCGTATTTATAAGTTTGTATTGGGCACAAAGCCGAAATGTATCGATTTTACGCATCAACCTGAACCATTTTTACTTTTAATCGACTTGAGAAAATGGCGAATCTAATGAATGTTTTTTGATATTTGAATGAATATTTGCATCGCCTGATTGAGTTTTCTTTTATACTGTACTTATTCGAGATTGAGAAGTAAGCTGTAAACAAATACATATGTGGGAGTTTAGATCATAAAACTTTAATTTAATAATGTAATCAATACTGAATTCGCAAAAAAGTCAGGTGTTTCGTACAAAACGTTCATAAGATAAATAAATAAATAAATATCATGGGACACCTGACACCAATTGACTTGGTCCCAAACTAAGCAAAGCTTGTACTATGGATACAACGGATAAACATACTTATATAGATAAACACATACGTAAATACATATTTAACATCCAAGACCCGAGAACAAACATTCGTATTATTCGGTCGTCAAAAGACCGAAGAGATTAATATCAATTCAAGATTATGAAAGATATTTAGTTTGATAGACTGAACTACCACATGCAATTTGATTCATACTTTTTACCTGTCTTCAGAATACCTGTAGATCCTATCACAAAAAAGTCAAGGGTGGACATAATTAGAAAAAGTCGCAAAGAAAGAAGACCTTTGGCTGCATGTAAAATCAGCTTTCATATGCTCTGAGCATTTCTAAGGAAAAGATTTCGTGGATAGTGAAAAGAGTTGAAGATTAAAAAAGGAATTTAACTCTCGTGGCACTAGGTGCTACTTAATCAAATCGATTGTTTGGAAAACAAACTCCAATACTAAAAATTCATTGTAATATTAATGAGTTTAATATTTGTTGAATAAAACATATTATGGTCCTCAAATGTATGCATAAATAGGTAATTTTGTATGTAGAGGATAAACAGTTTTTTAGTTTTATTTGATTACATTTAACCATTACTTTTACTGGCGTCTATCGCGCTCTAATAATTTTCTCCAAAATTTTAGGGGATTTGACATTACGTTATATCATTTCGCACGCACACAGTGACAACTGGATTGACGTAACGCGAGCGTAAGATGAAGCTGTCAAGTGTTCGTCATGCACACAAGCAAGAAAAAGTTGGGACGTTTTGAATCGCATAGTTTCCTACTGACACTCTATCTAGTGTTGTATAGTATAATCAAAGCAGTGGATAATGATTATTGTACCTATTTTATTTAATTAATAACTCTAAATACTTACTTCAGCTTTGGTTTTCCTGTTAGCGACTTTGAAAATGGATTCGGATCCATAAAATACAACGATAATTGATCGTCGGAGTTTTGTCCAATGACGACAGGCATAAACTGTTGGACCAGATATTAAGTTGAAGTTAATTTTGTGTCATCTGCCTTTATAAAGGGCCAATAGGACCGCATCACTAATCTATGCTAATCGGTACTTTAAGTAGCAGTATGAATGCGGCTCTATGCGGCGGAAGCGGCTGTGCCGGCTGTCTGCACTAGTAAACTACAGTAACAACTAACAAGTAACAGTAGCAACACTAACAATTCGAAACATTTGTAAAAAAAACTCTATGCGGATAAGACAGCTAAGAAAATTACAAACATAATCATGCTCTTGGCTGGCAGTCTATCTATAGTCGGTCTTTAGTCGGTGGTCTACAGTCGGCCTTGACCTCTTACAATATGGAGACTCACCGTAATAAAAAAAGTAAATCGCGAGTCGGGCTCGTGCACTGAGCTTATCAGATAAATTTTGAAGCTAGCAAAGAATTTGCTCGTACCTACTTCATACTATTTCAATAAAAAAACAATACGATTTTTGACATTTCGCTGGTTTTCAGTATTTTTTTTCTTAACTATTTGTTGTCTTAACAAACATTATTTCTTTTGGTTACGTGAATTAAGAAACTTAATATCCCTGAGGGCTGAGTGTTTCACATGAATTTCATCTTGGTACTGAACTAATCGTTCCCGAGGAAAAAGGTCTTAACAGACCCACAAGAACCTTAAGGGTTCCCGTTTCCTTTTAAGTCAACTCTAAAAAATTGACAAAGAGCATTTAGTAAAACGCTTACATATCCAGCAACAGTTTTGAGCTCTTCAGACACGGAGTGCCGCTTCAAGGCGCGGCCGGCGCAGTTCTGCGGGCACGAGGCGTGCAGGCGCAGCGTGCGGTGCGGCAACGGCGCCATCAGCGCGGTACCGTGCGCCTCCACCGGCGCCGTGCCCTCCCCCGCCACCGCCAGCTCCACGGCACACCCCAGCGTGTTCAGAAACACCAGCCCCGTCTGATGCCGCCCTGGTAACTGTAGCGTCGAACGCTACGCAAATAATTATAAGAGGAGAGAGAGAGAGAGAGAGAGAAAGATTTATTTACACATCGCTGCTTAAATACAAAACCGACACAAATCAAAAAAGTTTTTTATTGTAAAAGTGGCATTTTAAACCGATAAACAAACTTGTGGTTTTTTTATTTGTATCGCTTTTTGAGCAACGACATATTCGTGAGAGTTGCGGGCTACCGGTGGATACAAGTGACAAGTTGTCGTTCATTGTGGCGTTCTAAGCGGGAGGCCTTTGTTCAGCAGTGAACGTCTTCCGGCTGATGATAGTGATGATGTGATGATGATGATGAGATGACATTCGATACACAGAAATAATAGATTGTTCAACAAGGGACTAAAACAAGCCATAATGACACGAGATTCTGCTCGGGTGGCTATAGTTCGAGTAGCATTATGGTTGTTTAGTCTCGCGTTAAACACTACTTTTCACTTTGAATGCGAGAAAAAAAACAATGTTCTGTTCAAAATTACAATATTACTTTTTAAAAGCGTACGCTCGACTAATGGATAGGTCATCTGTTCAAAATTCAAATAGCAAACAAAAAATTGTTGCGCGGTTTTTTTTTTTTTTATTGTTGGGCGTTTTCAAAAAAAAGTGTAAGTACCCTTTATTTTTTCTTGAAATTTTGGGAAAAAATTGGTTTTTTCTACTCTGAATCAAGAGTAAATGTAATCGATTCCAATCGTTAAAAAAAATCCCCATTTTTCATACAACATTTTATGAGTCAGTTTTTTCACGCCCATACTGAGTGTATGAAAAAAACGTCGCAAAACTGATATTTTTTTGGGGACATTTTTTTAAACTATCGGAATCGATTGTGCTGTTGATTCTGAATAGGAAAAACCATATTTTTTCCAAAATTTCAAAAAAAGGAAAGGGTACACTTTTTTTTTAAAACGCCCGTTTATGAAGTTACGCTTTAAAAGCTTTCATATTTAGCCAACAGTTTCAAAATTGAAAACTATTATAAAACTAATTGGACTACGCATAATAAAATGAATTAATCCTTAATATAATTGAATAGATTCATATTCGTATTCATTCATTGTTTCACGAAATTAAATCGTGTATTTTTTTGCAGTTGTCATTTTGAGGTTATTTCCACGCCCTAAGAATCCGCCATTCACAAACACCGTGTTGGCTGTTTAGGGGTTTCCAACGTAAATAAAAAAAATAGTTTAATCCCTAGAGAATAAAAAGGGGCTTTAGTCCCGATATGCAGAGACTAAAGTAACATTTTAAAAGCATGAGAAGTGAAATAGTTATTTGTGCAACAAGAGAGCAAAGTTGTTTTTTGTTGTGAGTGTTGATTTTGAATCCCGAGAAAGCGAAGGATTCTATAATTGAATCACGAGCGTCAGCGAGTGATTCTAGGTTAGAATCCTGAGAACAGCAAGGGATTCATAATTATACACGAGATGCAAAAAAACTTTGGTCTCGTGTGACACGTACAATTTTTCACCTCAGCAGCGAGAACATAATTTAAATGTAACATAAGAATAAAACCTCATTTACCTACCTGAATCCAAAACAAACACATTTTTTTAAATAGAATCCGATTATTAAGAAACAAACATAATAATCACATTTAAAACCATAACAAAGTGTCCAGTAGATACAATACAAATCTCATACGCATAACATGCATTGTAATTTAATCTTGTACTAATGTCACACTTATTTTTTAATAGGTACTGCAAAAAGCCTCATCTTGGGGTCATTAAAAAGGTTGGACAATAAACGAATAATTATTTATAAATGCTACCTTTAAATATGAATTTTATTAAGATTTATATTACGTAAACATAAATAGATTTGTTAAAAAATCATACAATTTAACAAATATTTATTATTAAAAAAAAAAACAAGAGAAGCGGCTTTCGTGAAACGAGGTTGCATACTTTATTAAAAGATCGGGAAAATTTACATTTTGGAAATATTTCGTTGTCATGTAATTTATTAGGTATTAATATATTTTTAATACCAAAAAATTAATTTAAGATTGTAATCAACACATTTGATCCTATCTCTCGCTTTTTTCGTGTTGAAGTGAAATGACAGATCAAAGTAAAGTTCAAATATTTGTAATTTAGTGAGTAGACCCAACACGGTACTGAGCATTTAAAAAAAATAATTAAAAAGTTACTTTGTGGCACGGAGTGAGCAATATGCGGTTTTGCTCACTGATTTCTCATAGCAAAACCTGCCTATTTGAGGTGCTGAGATGAAAAATATATTAAGTAAGTACCTACTTCTGAAAAAATAAAAAGAACATCGAATGTAGAGGTAAAAATAACGCTTTTTGCCAGTGGGAACCATTTAGAACTAAACACATAAAAGCATATACACCCCGTGACGACATGAACGCCAGCGGATAAGTAAGTAACCTCATTCTCATTTTGTTCACAACAAAACAGTTAATTTAAAGTTGTTTATATTAAATTCAGTCGGAGTAAATTATACTCGTATTGTATATTTTATCCCTGTTCCCAAACAGTAGGCACGCTGAGTCGTACAGCGTGTTGATTTTGTTTTAATTACGTCTTGAATGTCAAAGATACGGTGAGGTAAAGGTGCCAACGAGTATACTCTTGTTGTTTGGAATCGGAAGATAGCAAAAAGATTCACATATTATTATGTACCTCAAACTAACCGGCACACTATGGACAGAACATGTGGTTTTAGATTGATTTTAGATTACAATCAGATATAATAAATCACATAAAATGAAAGTTTTTATCGTTATTTTATTACACACTTATAAAATCAATCAGGAAATTTTATTAGTAAAACTCGTAAAACTAAACTACCCACGTTAAACGTTAAATATGAAAAGTTTTTATATACACACGTACGAGTCTAAATTCTATCTTCGTCGTCCACATGAATTGACTGTTTTTGAATTTTGCGTATTATAAATTAGGAGCAAAATAGTGTGTGAATGTATGAATTTGAGATGAAGAAAAAAAATCGGACGATTTGTACCATTCTAAATAGTACATATTTCAGATGGAATATAATGCTAATTTTTAGGGTTCCGTAGCCAAAATGGCAAAAACGGAACCCTTATAGTTTCGCCATGTCTGTCTGTCTGTCTGTCTATCCGTCCACGGCTTTGCTCAGGGACTATCAATAGCTGTAATTTTGCACGAATATATATGTAAACTATGCCGACAAAATGTTATAATAAAAAAATCAAAAACAATTTTTTTAGAGTACCTCCCATAGACGTAAAGTGGGGGTGTTTTTTTTTCTCATCCAACCATGTAGTGTGGGGTATCGTTGGATAGGTCTTTTAAAACCATAAGGGGGTTGCTGGAACGATTTTTCGATTCAGTGATTTGTTTGCAAAATATTCAACTTTAAAGTGCAAATTTTCATTAAAATCGAGCGTCCCCCTCTAAAATCTAAACCGGTGGGTGGAAAAATTTGAAAAAATTCAGGATGGTAGTTAGTATATCAAACTTACAAGGAAAACTATAACGGTTAAGTTTTCTTGAGAATTATTAGTAGTTTAAGAGTAAATAGCAGCCTAAGGTATAAAACATACCTAAACTTGGAATATTCCGTACAAACTACGAAATCCTTAGAAAAATATTACTTAATTTTTTTGTAATGGCTACGGAACCCTACGACACGCTCTTGGTCGGTTTTATTCTCAATCTACGTTAACACAAAAGGTCATAATTATTTCTAACAGCCTGTATAAAATTTTCCATTTTTACAACTCATCTATCTAATACCTTTAAACGAGAAATACTTGTATATATGTGTATACTATATGTGTAAGGTTGACTGGTAGAGATCCTTAAAGGGATAAGTCCGCCTTTGTACAAGTATCTCAAAGTTTGTCAATTGTGTTTTGTTTATTTTCTTTTGTACAATAAAGAGTTTACATACATGAAATGAAGTGGTATGGGGGGTTTTCGGGGATGACAAATCGATCTAGCTTGGTCTTATCTCTGGGAAAACGTTTATTATCGAGTTTTAGCCCGACCAAAGCTCGGTCGCCCAGCTACTATAAATAAACGACGACCATAATTATTATCGTCGTCTGGCATAGGTTCCATCCATATATGTTAGATCTCCCTCTCTGAATGATAATTCAAAACGTCCATATGTCGTATACTTTAAGATATCTGAAAAGTGAAAAGTTCTTCCACAACTCGGTTAGACAAACAATAACGTTTGGACCAATAAAAATTGGGAGTCTAAATACGTATATCCCATACCTCAATTCCGATCTGTAGTATCCCAGCAGATACGAAGGCGAGGGCAGCGAGCATTCCTCCGACGAACATCTTTTGGAGCGGCGGTATGTCGGGCAGTAACGGCCAGGCGCCGCCCGGGCACACGGGGATCATAAATAGCACCATGGCTGGGTTCATCACTTGCAGCTGGTCCGGCATCAGGGCGATTCCGAAAACTTCACTGCGGAGTCTCGAAGCTTGGAATGTCCAGCGGGAGCCCTGTGTCCAGTTGGATAACTTTTTAGTCTGTTGGTATTTTGGTGTCCCTGTGCTGGGCAAATGGCTCGCCTCCCTTCCGACCTCCTGTGGAAACTCTACACTTCTTCAGGATAAAAATTATTGTAATTATGTTAATATGAGACAGTGTAGCTTATCGTTGGATGAGACCATTTTTAGATTTAGGAATCCGTTTGCAAAATAGGCTATTTAAAGTGCACATTTTTGTTGAGGCATGTGTTCACCCTGCGCGTGGCCCGACACGCACTTTGCCGTTTTTTACATTAGGTAGCGTAGATTGGACCTTTGATACTTTCACTTCGTTGCATTACCTACCATATTTCATTAGTTTCATTACATGCTGCAAAATGGAATCTTTATCTTTAGAATCAACTCTGCCTGCTCTGTTTCGGCGCGTTTTAAATTAGGATTTAATGCATTCTAAGCAACAATACAGACCTGTTGATCAAATAATGACCAAAAGATGGGTACCGGCAGGTACAAGTACAGTATGGAGAAGACTGCCTTCATGTCGGCGACGAGCTTTTCACCATATTTTTCTATGGAGTGGTCGAGCCAGTGCTCTAGCGGGGGACCACTCGTCCTGGGGTCGTGTCGTAGACGCTTACCGGCCGCATACTAAAAAAAAAACCTGTTAAATATTTGATGGCTACCTACACACCCCGTTATCAGTGTTGCAGAATCATTGAAAACACGAGGGATGGCACTGCACATATTTTTAAACATGTGCCTAGGTAGGTAAGTTCATGTAATTAGATGCACATTTTTTTTTATTTATATATTTTAAGTTTTAAAACAAAATAACACCTGAAACTACCGTGAGACTCACTCATATTAAATATAATGACCCGGATAACTCACGTCTTAAATCGAGTTAAACATAACATGTCGAGCTAAACTCGATTTAAGACGTGAGTTATCCGGGCCATTATATTGAATAAAAATAAAACCTCTTTTCTTTTCTTTAAAAAAGGTTTTATTCTTTTTTTAAACTCCCTAATGGTGGTTGCGTAATTTATTTGTCAACATTCATTAATGTCGTATATAATTCGCTCGGTTAGTATTCAATTAATAAATCATATATTTTTTTAATGATTACGTTTAATTTTCCCAGTTTAAAAGAGAGCTGTTGGCGAAATTATAAAAAAAACTCTTAATAATTTATTCAGACAACTAATTTAAGTATACAAATCTGTTATTTTACCTGTAAAAACATTCTTCAAAAAAAACGTTTTATATACCAATAAATATGTCACACACATGACACATTGATAATAAAATAAATATTGAGCGACAACCCTATGACAGTTTCAATGGATCTGCAACACTGATAACTAGTAGGGTAGCTACCTACCTACTTTTTATTGACTGTTCTTGCATTGTTATCTGACCGATATATTTACGTGTACCAAATTTCAAGCCAATCCGAGCACGAGAAGCAAAATTAAGCAATATTGGACCCAAACCAAACTTAACTTCCTGTGTTTGTTTTTGGATCAAATCTTGCAAGTTAAGTTTACTTGTATGGGTCGGATTGGCTTGAATATCAAAACAATACAAAAAACAGTGGCACTCTGGTTAAGACGTTTACTGTCGTGAATGATGCACATATGTAACGAGCGAAATTGAATACTTAGAATTTTATCACTATACGCGTAAGACTTTAATGTAGGATAGCTTCTTTAGGCGAGATTTTTTTTGTGTAAGTATGTGAAATGGGTTAATAGAGCTCGAATGTTGGGTGCATTTAAAATGCAGCTACTAAACGAAGTATTAGGTACACTCTTTATTCGTGACCTATGCGAAACTAATAGACAGGCATTCCGATTAACTGATCTTTAACAGCAATTTTACAACATTCAAGTTGTCTTTTTACTAACAAATATATAATGATTACGAGTATATTTTCGACTATTCTGACCATTCTCATTTAAGAGATAGGCCGGTAATGAATGTTACGGAAACATAGTTCTACTCGAAAAACTTTGAGGAAAACTCTGTGACTGTTTCTAAAGCAAAAGCGGCGAGTTGGATTCTACAAACAGTTGAGGTACTTACAATTACATGATTAAAATCTCAAACAACTAACAAACAAAACCTTACAAGTAAGCACGTAATTACTTTCCGATTATCCTACTAATACCTATTTATGAATGCGAAAGTTAGTGGGTAGGAATATGTGTGTGTGTGTGCAATGTGTGTTATGTTTGCTACGCCTTCACGCTAAAACGGCTAGACGGATTTGGATGAAATAAGGTATGTAAATAGCTATAGGACATCCTGAATAACACACAGGATACTTTTATCCCTATATTCCCACGTGATCGGGATAAAATCACGAAATACCTCCCGGTATACCGAAAACTCAATTTAGATTCATGAAATTTGGCACAGTTGTTTTATGTGCAGACGTTAATAAAACCCACGGTGTAATTTTTGGGAATTCCCATGGGAATTAGAAAAATCCCGGAATTTTAATTCAAGTGCGATAGTCTTAATGCGTGCGAAGCCGCGGACCTAGTAACTCGTAATAACTCGCGACTAATTCAAGGATATAAGACTTAGAGAAGAAACAAGCAAGTCTCTGTGCGGCATCCCTCAAACAACGCACTGGCGACCTTGTTAGGCAATTTAGACTCACCCAAGCACACGACACGAATTTCAATGTAACGTTCTCACGTGGCTGTTTTATCCTGTACCAAGGCTTTCCCGCAGCGAAAATAACTGAAACAAAGACTTTGCTGTGTGAAAAACAAAATACGGTGCCCGCCAGCAGTGTTCGACGATATCTGTTTTTGCTTTCACCTTGTGTCTAGGCAGTACCTTTTACATTTGCTATTCCAAGTATTCGAATTTTCTAACTGGAATAAGGCAAAACACGAAGAGTAACAAGCTGAACGCCTTTTGCTAAAAAATCATAAATACCTACTGCAATGTGTCATAAATAAAGCTCGTTAAAATGCGTATAGAAAAAGAAAAAAAAAGTGTTCCATTTACGTACGAAATTACCCTTAAATATATTTTTGTACGATTTTTGTAGTCGAGAAAATAAAACAGATTAGCCATGTTCCATTTGTATATCAAACTATCCCACACGCCTTCGTTCCCGTGAATGAATAAAAAAATCCTAGCTCTTTATTCTGTCACCACAAAAAACAACCGGGCAAGTGCGAAGATAGACTCGCGCACCGAGAGTTCCGTATAAATTTGTAAGTATCTATGAATATTGAGTAATATAGCAGAGCCCCTCTTCTAAGCAAAATGTACCTAATACATTTGTATGGATAATTTTCGTGTCACAATGGAAAAAGTTAAAGGAAATTAAAACTACGTGCTAACGCAGCTTTAACGGTGTGCAACTTTTTGGTCTTCACCCATAAACTGCTTGCATAAAAGCGATTAGGTACTCTTTTAGGGATCCGGCACAAGCCCTTACTGGTGTTATTGATCCTACTGTAGGACTGTAACAGTAATCAGCGTGATGCTATTACAAGAGCATTCATTTCTTTTCTTGGGACAATTGAGCCACGGCGTGCAGTGATACGAAAAAAAAATCAAATGCAAATGCTTCACCCATAATTATTTTATATCTAAGTGTAAATTTGTTATTTTACTGTTAAGTATATAATGCGTTTAATTCAAATTGCGGAATTAACTTTATTGATAAACTAATTGACGACAAGAAACGTATTTTCATGCCCGTCTTCAAAGTGAATCTTTAAATAGTTTGTCTATTATTTATTTATTTGATATGTTGACAAATACGGCAGCCATGATAGTTATCGGACAGCGCAGACTAGTGTTCTTAATCAAAACCTTAATAAAACCATTTTTACCCGTTCAAGACTAGGACATACGAGTAGGTCATAGTTAGTCGCAATTTGAATTATTTAGGAATCCTTTTGATTATTAGAAAACCGTAGGTACCCATTAAATAAATAAAATAAATAAATAATAAAATTTATTCAAATTCATTGAAAAATTGCATTGAATATCAATATGCAGGATATTCTTTCATTGCATTACGTAGAGCATTGTTTCTGAAAAAAAATACACTAGACTGAGACTGCATTATTTTTTTCTAAATCTGTAATTTTATCATCATCAAATTCAATTTCATCTCTTTCGACACTACTAAAATTTTCGTGTACATTCTCAGAATTTTCAGAATCATCTTTACAATCGCTTAATATACCTACTAAGCCTATTTTGCATTGTACGGAACCATCGCAATTATTGCCTGTCTCACTTTTGTGATTTTGTCCAAACATGACACTAACCCGTACTTCTGTAGCTAAAAGTTAATAGCAAACTTAAAACACATATGGTTAAAAACGTACTTATAATCAATATTATCGTTACTACTTTGAAAAAATCTCGTATCTCAAATTAATATGTCAATAAAATTGATCATTCAAATAATATTCGTAAAGTTCACTCAGAAAAACTATTGACTTTAAGTTACGAGCTGTTTTAAAAGTAGTGACGATATATATATAGGAGTAAACATTTCAATTACATGCGTATATAGAATCCTATATGTATATACTTGACCTACTGCAGCTATTTTTATAACATTTATAAGATTAAGTATCCTGTAATGGAAATAAATAGGACCTTAATAGGAGTAAACGGTTTTATTAAATACGTTTATAGGACATCAATGCTAAAGTCTCATAAGATGCGTTTATAAGGTCATGCTCTAGTAAGAGTCTTCTAAAGTTACTTATCCTGTAAAAGTTTACGAGACTAAGGGGCTGTTTCACCATCCATTGATTATTGTTAACTGGCGGCTAGGTGTGATACCGTCTCTATTTGTTTTGTTCGAGTAGACGGAGACGGCATCATATTTAACCGTCGGTTAACGCTAATCAATGGATGGTGAAACAGCCCCTAAGTTACAGGATTGAAACGAAAGTTCTTGTAGCTCAAATCGGCTTGTAATATCTGTTGTAAGAACAGTGGTCAAAGTCAAAATGTTTATTAGATCCCTATAAGACGTTTAGGGGCTGTTTCACCATCCATTTTCATCACCATCCGGTTAAATGTTATGCCGTCTCCGTCTATTCGTACAAAACAAATAGAGACGGCATCACACCTAACCGCCAGTTAACACTAATCATAGATGGTGAAACAGTCCCTTAGTCTTATAATTCGACGGTAGGATAATTATTAGATGACCACTAATGGTACTTGGGTACCCTATAGGTTTTTCGGTTACGACAATTGGTATGGAAACATCTTTTTTATTGACTTTCTTTTGCTTGCGTTGAGTTAGAAGTTTGATTTTTTACGCTCGTCTGGCTTCACCCTTAGGAGTTGTAAACCTAATTAGGTATTTGATTATAATTTCAGCATGATACCTCCACGCGTTCCTGAAAAAAAGAGCATTGACGGACCGACCGGGGTGAGACAGGGGTCAATGACGGTCAGTTTTATGTAAAAAAAAGACAGACGTACAACAAGTGATCCAAGAAGCGTTCCGCTTCTACTTTTTGAGGTACATACTTACAGAACCCCAAAAAATCCACGATGAAAGTAAAATGGGAAAATTGATTTACGCACGGAGCGAAACAAAATCATTAATTACTGTTGACCGATTTTCCTCATTTAAGTTAAGCAAGCTTTCCTCTTACTATCCTTCTATTAATTTATATTTCTACGTAGCTACCTACCCGCATTCGAATTCAACATTAATATTAAACGTCATAATCAAATTTAACACGTTTGATTGATTTCATTTGAATCATTAATGTGTTTGCGAATTCTTTCCAGGCGTAGATACTTATGTACCATTAGCTTAGCCAAATAAGAGGCCTATGAATTTTTAAACAAGTTCCTATCAAATGATTATGTCGCTGTCGAACATTCAAGTTGACAGACACGTCTATTGGCATTATTGTCTGTCTGTCTATCTGTCTGTCCGTCCGTCCGCGGCTTTGCTCAGGGACTATCAATGCTAGAAAGCTGTAATTTTACACGGATATATATTATGTAAACTATGCCGACAAAATAGTACAACAAAAAAGTAAAAAAAATTTTTTTAGGGTACCTCCCATAGACGTAAATATACGTGGGATATTGTTGGATAGGTATTTTAAAACCATTAGGGGTTTGCTAAGACGATTTTCAAATCATTGATTTTTTTACGAAATATAATTTTCATTAAAATCGAGCATCTAAACCGGGGGGTGGAAAAATTTGAAAAAAATCAGGATGGTAGTAAGTATATCAAACTTTCAAGGAAAACTATAACGGCTAAGTTTGCTTGAGAATTATAAGTACTTAGTTTTACTCTTAAATAGCAGCCTAAGGTATAAAATATACCTAAACTTGAAAGATTCCGTATAAAATACGAAATCCTTACAAAAATATTACTTAATTGTTTCGTAATGCCTACGGAACCCTATTTTGGGCGTGTCCGACACGCTCTTGTTTAACTTCAGTTACGGTTTGAGTTATGTTTTACCACTCTTTACAGGGCAATTAACATCAAGGACTTAATTTTATAAAAAATTGAAATTAATTTTATTAGCAACGTCTTTGGTGTTTATTCTAAATTACTCACGCTTGTCTGGGCCCGTTCGGCTCCAATTAAACAGTTTGTTAGTCTACGGCTTCAATCTAAACTTGACAGAAACCGGTTTATTGTACTTTTAAATTTGTTCCACTACGTATAGTCAAGACTCAGTTGAACTTTGACATACCTGACTATAATAGTTACTAATAATGATGTAAAAGTTTGTTGCAGCGCAAAGACGAATTTGTTGAAGATTTGTTGAAGCCGGCCACACCGTTATAGGTTTATAACCAATGGTTTATGTGTGCAGGCATAACTAAAAAAAACAATTTTACATATTTAAAATTTTGCTTGCGCAGGCAAGGAGTCAGTAATACACACGTTCAGTTATGTCTGCACAAATGAACTGTGCATGCATAAACCATCGGTTATAATATAACCTAGCGTGTGTAACCGGCTTTAGATACTAAACATAAGAGAATACGCCTTAATTGTAGCATAAACACCCCCGATGGCATTCGCGTCACCTATGGGTCACATTATTCCGCGAATTCTTATTATTTATTCATATCTTTCTTACCGGAAGACGCAGCGTTGGCAAGCCTCCCATTTGGTGGACCAAAGACATGGCAAGATTAGCGGACAACCGGTAGGTAAGGGTGAAACCAGACGAGCGTAATTTTTTGAGTCGTGTGTCGCGTATTTTTGGTCGTTTAATTCTGTTGCATTCGGTTTTATATACAAAATGTCCAGTTAGTGTCACATGGCGACTCAAAACGAGTTGTACACATTGTATGAAACGAAAATTACGCGACCGAAAATACGCAAATCAGAACTTAAAAATTACGCTCGTCTGACTCCACCCCAATAAAGGTGGCAGTCGTGGCGTACTCAGCTGTAGACCTTGGTTCGACGTGTTCCGGCTGGTGATATTTCTATGAGTATTACCGATTGACAGCAACACCAGCACCGCCGGGAAGCCGAAGCCGAGCGCGTAACAGGTATCGTCGCCAAAGCACATGATGCTGCGTCGCAGCACCGGCGTCACCACCATGCCCATGAACCCGCCCAGGTTCACGGTGCAGTAGAATGTGGAGAAGAACCGCTGTAGACGCTGGTTCTCGTCCGGCAGGCGGAACTGGGACGATGGAGTGACGTTAAAAGTCGTTTGCAGTAAAACACCGCGGTCACGACTAAGTATTGCAGGTAAACCGAAATGTAAGTAGGATTGAATAATTTCTCATTTCATATACATTTTGAAAGTATACAGTCCTGCATTAATATCTGCCACAGCGGAGCGTGCAAAATTATCTAACACGTCCTACCGGCCCTAGAAATAAAGTCGTATCAGATGTTTATGCACGCTTTGTTGTGTCAGATATTGGTGCTGGTGACTGTACAGGAATAATTATTGACATATGACATCGGAGCTTAAAAAAAAGAGCTTAGGTACTTAGATAAATATCTCGAGTCTCCTTAGTACAGTCGAGTTCATAAACTTGTGAGCAAAAATTTTTACAAAAATATCTGAACATGACTCTATTGTTAACGGTGTAGAAGCGTGTTCAGATATATAGGGTCAAATTTTTGCTCACATGTTTATGAACTGGACTGTACGCATGGGCAGTGGTGATTATTTCCCATCAGATTACCCGCATGCTCGTTTGCCTACTTCTCATAATAAAATAAAGTCTCATCGAAATTTAATAATACGAACGAATTCTCTGCAGGTACATGGCTCGGTCGACTCGCTTTCCCGATCAGCGAGGCAGCGGTTATTAAACTCAATAACAAATGTGATATACATTAATGTTCGCTAACGGTCGCGCGTTGTCGTGCACGATTTGTAGGTAGATACCTAGTTCGGCACCTTCAAATTCTATTGTACCTACCCAAACGCTTCTTTACGTTACTTAAATAAAGCAGGGGTTTCTGATTTGTATCGTAAGCATTGTAGAGACAAGAGTGCTGCAAGACAATTATATTTTACATACCTAGAATTTTTTGAAATTAGTGCCATAAATTGTATTATTTTGATTAGACAAAAGATTGAATAATATTTTCACCTGATCTCCTCCAAAAGCAGCAACGCAGGGTTTTATACCGCCAGTTCCAGTAGCGATCAGAGCTAATCCAATCATTGATGTCGTACTTAAAAGAAAAATGTAATACTTTAATAATAGTTTATCTATTGTCTTTTGCTAGGTGTACAGCTGAGGTACAGTCGCCATCAGATATTTCGGAGCAGCCAAGGTGGTCAATAATATCGCCACATGCTCTCTATTATTAAGGTACTCGTAGGTATTACAGTACATGTTTCGATATTTTTGTACACCTTGGCCATTCCGAAATATCTGATGGCGACTGTACAATGTACTTACGTTGGCGGTAGCATTAGTGGAGGTATAGCAGAACAACAGGTCAATACAGTTCCGAAGAAATATATAATGGAGAAGTAAAGAATCACTCTGGAAAAATAAAGGTAAAGAATAGGTACTTATTTAGGGTTTGGCCAATACTCAATACTCAATAATCAATATGTCGCTTTTACTTTATAGGTACTAATTTTACAAAAGTACCTACTTACCTAACCATTACTTACATAAAGTAATGCCAAGCAGAGTAATGGCTTATAGGTAGGACATATGGTAATAAACCCTCGGTGTGCGAATCCGAATCAGGGTATGACCGGTTTTAGTTTTTAATTGCTACTCTAAGATGAATAAATGTCTGAACAGGCAGGCAGGAGCAGGTGGTATTATATTTTAATTCATACACCTACGTTTTACCTAGTTGGCTATAAATTTCTAATGCATCTTTTGGCTTGAACTTTCGATGCGAGCGTTTATTTTTTCATGATTGTTTAGACAAAGTTTATGTTATCCTGGTGTTCTTTGTAATAACATACTGAAACTTTCTCCGATCCCATCCGGACCTATTCAGTGTTTCCTAGTCTTTACTAGGAAACACTGTGAATCGGCCCGGATTGCGCTTTGCCGCAATCAAAATCATGCGAATAAGTTCAGCCAAAGACTTACAGATTCTGTCTGTTCTTGTGGAACAGGATAGAATCCGAGTTCATCATCACATACATACTTCTTCTGGTCGGCGATGCCGTCTTAATTTGCTAACCGAGCCAGGGTATGTAACGAGTTGTGCAGGTACAATTTGTATTGCTTTCGAGCCTTCCGATTTCAATTCTTTTCTTTTCTTGCTAGGACAACAGAATCGGTATATCTGTGGCCGGCCTGACAAGCCTAACAGACTGACTAAACACGTTATTTTTTTCGGTAGGTATGTTACAACTCAGCCTACGTGCGACTGGTGGAGGGTGAGCGGTTTTCTATGTTCATTGCGTCTACTACCAGATAATCACTGTGTGGTGAACGTCTCGGCCACGTAATAAGCATAGAAAAATCTTGCCGCTTCATGCGAGGCTTTCAATAGAGGCCACGGCGGCTTCGTATGTTGCTGTCCCGCTGACGCTTATGTCATTTAATACGCGAGTGAAAGGGACGGCGCGATACGAACTTCGATTTTCCAGTTTCGTAGTAGCCCCTCAGGCCGTAACGTCATTACACAAAGCGGACACAACGCCACACAGGAACTTTACGTACTTGTATCTGCCTATAAAATTATCCGCCAATATTGCTCCGATCAAAGGCATAGTGTAGCACATCATAATAAATATATGGTACACTACAGTTGCAGCATTCTCGTGGAGACATAGCACATTCCTCAGGTATAGTGATAGAATAGCTAAAAGAAAGTTCAGGTACCTAATTATCAAAACATCTTCATGAATCATAATCTAAGTAAAGTAGACTTTACAATTTAAGTCGTTTGTTTATTTCAATTCAAATCACTTACTCCGTAAACCGCAAAATGAAAATCTTTCACAGAACTCTGTAGCAATAATACAAAATATTGATGTTGGATGACCGAGAAACATTGTCAACAATGTGTGACAATCTTCTGACATTTATTTGCTTCATTCATCTTTCTGTCCATTTATGGGTGATTTGTGATTTACATCGAAATAGTAGGTAAGTACTTACTTACTATTTCGATGGTGATTTATGGTACTCTAAAAACAAGTACCTTTGATATATACCTACTGTCGTGACTTGGACACACTCATAGATGAAAGTGTGTATACTGGTAACTTATGAAGAAGACCAAGCCAAGACATTTTTGACAGGTTTATTTTAGAGTATTTATAAATAAAGAATTTGGATTTCGCGCTGTCATCGTCCATCCACCATTAGGTACGTCTCATATTTCGTTTCCTAGAATTTTTTTACCGTACAACGGCAAAACCTACTAGACACTGGTAAAATTGTCCTCCAATGGACAGCGCCATAATTTTCTAAAAAACAAACAAACACACTTATGAATGAGGAAGGAATGAGGTTTAGTCAGATCAGATAAGAAACCTCTTTTATTGGAGACGCGGAGACGTGCAGAATCGTTTATTTAGAAGAGTATTAAGTAGTACCTATGTTTGCATTGCATGGTTGATTATATAGGGGTAACGGTAAAATACAGGGCCAGATTATCTATCTATTACGGCATAATAGGCAACTAGGGGCCCCGCAAAAGCTAAGTGCCCGTGCGCGCAAAAAAGGGATTGAAAATGTTTCACACAGTGAAAACTTCATTGTTAAATTTGTATTTGTATGCGATCGCGTCGCGAGCTCTCGCGCGTTAGACATGCTGCCTCTGGCGGCATCCATACATTTTGACAATGCTAAACCCTATGTTAGTTATTAACTCGGAGTTACCTACTAAGTTAAACCTGGTTCGTGCAAACTCGCCTACAATCATTTTCTCGCATACCTAACGCCGACGAGTCTATCTAGCTGCTTGGTCTTATGTCTGACAAAACACGTGCTTTCGAGTTCTAGACCGAGCATAAGGTCGCCCAGGTATCATTATTATGAGCTGTATGTTTGTCAAAACTTTAATTTAGGATCATGAGTTTTTTTTTAATTTCCAATGGTATAGGAAGCTGCACCTACCTCGCCATAAATAGCTTTTCATCAAGTGACCCGCCTGATAGTTTGCCTCCTATCGCACTAATATAATAAACTTTGCTCGGACGAAATCGCAGGCAAAAGCTTGTCATTAGAAGTGTGGTCACCCCTCGTGGTCAGATGATTGTGGCACTAAACTAGCTAGCTACATATTAGTAATCTGTGATCGAGAGAGATAAATTTAATTACTCTTAAAAAAATAAAACGGCCAGTAAAAATGATCTTTTAGTATTACTAAAAAACAAAAACAAACCTCTTAATGCGTAAAAACAGCACTTATATTTTACAATAATGATCCAGCCTATTAACATCCCTCTGTTGGGCACAGGGTCAGAATGAGGGACTGTGTGTAGTTCCCACGTGGGATCGGGACGCCGATTTTCGAAAGCACATCCGCGAAAATACTACGCGAATCTGGTAAAAATATGTGAATTGTTTCAATTTTCGCATTTTAATAACAGAATATTATATAGGCTGTTAGTACATAGCGATCGCAGAATTTTCTCTAAGTTCACTTATCTTTCAGATATGAATAGGCAATAAACACAAATTAATACAATAGGTACGTTCAAGGACTTTAATTCATGACCCACCATGGAATCTTTTCAAAGGAAAAGTCATTACGATTTTCCTTGTTAATTATTACTATGTCACTATTTTTTACTATACATCATTTTTTTTCACTTCCGAATAATATTTTTCAAGGTTTCGAAAATCGCCGCTCCCTGTGCTGATTGGGAACTTCACACACGCCATTAAACCATTTCGCAGGTTTGTGCAGGTTTCCTCTGGATGTTTTCCTTCATTGAAAAGCTACTGATAAATAAATTTCAAACGGCGATTTATTTATTAATACAATGCAAATGTTAAGTTACTATGTACCTACGGTCACGAGCGTTAATTTGAGACCCATTTCGTCAAGTCCTTAAATTGTCTTATACAAAATGACAGATATTAATTAACGATCGTGACCGTACAGGAACAGAATCATCTTATACTCCTTATTTACAATTTAGCTAAGTATGTGCAAATTAAACAATATATATTATTTATTATTAATATCATAAGTAGGTAGGTAGATAAAGCCTGACCATCAAAATAAAAAACCTCGCGATATTTCGAAAAAAAAACTGGAATAATTTCTTCAACTGGCAACAGTAAATAAAGAGGTCATTAACGCCGTCTTGGTGTCAAAGCTAGATGTCGATTGAGCGTGGTCTATTTCTTGGATATTGTGAGTTATTTGTGCGCTTAAATGCCAAAAACGATTCTATGTAGTATAGTTAGTTCTATAGTTATATTTACCAAAAGTTACTCTGAGTATGACTGAAGGGTTAATTCTATTTCGTCTAAATGACATCACCAACCTTGTTGTCAACGTGACTTGTAAATACATCATATAGTATGTATAATGGAAATTGGCTAATTTGTGAATAAATTGGTAACAGTAAGTCTTATTTTATTTTAGGTATATCCCGATCTTCCGTAATTGAAATACGGAGAGCAGATGAGACATCGCCGAACAGAAATTATTTTTTATTAAAATTGAAAAATTATAAATGCAACTAGCAGTGATAGAAAACATCAAGACTTACAGCTGACAATGAGTCCCATATATCTGTTACTGAACCAGTAGTACAATCTGATCATGGGTTAGTAAAGTAGTCTGAAATCGTCAACACGCCTAAAAAGCATCTAGTTAAATTCGCAGCTAATCGAATACACAAGACAAGTACTATAAGGCGATCATTTATGTAAGTAATTAATTGATAATAAATGACTAATATTAAAATTGAAAATTAGTGGTTGTATTTATTTATTTTATTGTATGTATTCAAATTAGACTATAACGCATCTGCAATCCCCCTGGTGTTGCAGTTGTCATCTCTTACCATCAGGAGACCCACTTGCTCGTTTGCCATCCAGCCAAATAAAATAATAAAAAATTATTAGTTTAACTGCAAAGTAAAATAATTTAATTAAAATTTAAAACATGTATGTAACATATTTTAAATAAAACTATTATTATAACATTTAATTAATTATTGCTAATATAGCGCCCCAGGGGCAGGTTTTTTTTTCCTGGTCAGGCTTTTATAATACCTGTTTCTTTAATTATTTCCTTCTAAAATAACATAGGCTAATCATTAAATAATTACCAAGGAAAGAGTAATCGTGAAGTCTTCTTTATTTTGAGGCCGTCCTCAGAGAAGTCAATTAAGTGTAATAAATTCCAAGCTCTATACAACTATTTATTTTTACAAGTAATATCGTTGCAAAATATACATACAATCAACAGTCTACTATCCGATGAATTTTAATCACTTGTCTATGCAATTTAACGATAATCAACGTCTCTGAGTACTGCGCAGCAGTAACCTCGCTAAGCTCAGCGCAATGCTTTTGTTATCTAATTATCTTACCACAAGGGGACCTTAAGGAAGCACGGACAATTGCGCTATTATTATATGAATTTATTTTACACCGATAATTTTCCCTTCTGCCGCCTTAAGGTCCTCTTTATGCTAAAAGCATAAGATGTCTTTAACTAGAATTCATTAAACATAAACAAATCGCTAAGGAACCTAAAAATATACAACAAGTCCCAAACAAAGGGTCACAATTTAACATGATTTTACATCTGTCGATCGGAGAAACATTCAGGAACGATCGGGATCTATCTCGACTGCAAAATCTCGAAGGGCCCAGTTCGATTTCTCATCCAATCTCACAATAGAGATAGATCCAAATGACACGGAGCACTGAGGCCCTGGCTGGAAATTCTTATAGAAAATTTCAGGCTTGCTATTCTGGCACAATACTGCACCCTTTTTCCCTTTCTCATTCAGCAGCTGAAGTGGACGGCATGAGCGGACCTTGACTGTATCTAAGCAGTCCTAAGCATAGTCGACTAAGATATTCCTTTAAATCCCAAGATTCAATATCATTGGTACGGCTATTAAAACATCAAAGACTATTTTAATTTACAAGTCAATGTGACAATCAGCTTTATTTTTATTAGTTTTTAGGCTCCATACCCCAAAAAAAAAAACACAGAATCCTTAGGATCACTAGCGTGTCTGTCTGTTCGTCCGAATCAATCAAGTTAATGCTAAAAATAATTTTTTTTTAAATGGGGTGTAAATAGTTCGTAGGTTACTTAAAGTAAGTTACAAAATAGCCGAAAGTCAACCAATGTCACGCCCGTTTGTCCCCGATACTACTGAACCTAAAATTATGAAAAAAAGCTCAGAAAATGGTTCTAATTTTTCATGATTACAAGACCACTTATATAATAAGAAGTCTAAGGTATTTAAGTAGGAAATTTCAGTAATGTCTAGGAAAGTGCGGAACCGTCTACAAGTGTGTCATAAAAAATGTTAAAGCACTGCATGACTTGGTCGACTATACCTGCGGTATGAAAATTTAAGTTTTAATTTATATTTTAGTTCACGCCATCAAAAAGTAGAAACTCGATTGTATTTTCCTAGAAAACTAAATGAAATATGTATCAGAGAGGAATCTTTCACGATTTCATAATGAATGGAATTCTTTGGCAGGTGACGTAATGTCATCATGACATTGGCAACGAAAGGGTTCCATGGTACATAATTCATTTTAATTCAAGTATACGGCTGCCCAGCTCAATTACAAATGACACACTTGATAAAACTGTCTTTGGATCTTAGCCCGCACTATCTGTGGTGTCGTCTCGCCGCGACGTGCCCTCCGGTTGCGTATTTTCAGTTCCGATCTCGTTGTCTTCTGTCGGGTTAGTTTGCGCAGTCTGGTACATATTGATCACGTCCCCCACCGTCCGCGCCAAAGCGCCTATCGACGCGATAAAGTCGTTGGGTTCCGCTGTACCATCGCCATCACCCGCGTATACATCAAAATCGTCAAGATCGTCTATATCGTGGTCCTGTACTTGCCGAGCGTATGCCAGCGCCATTTCCAAACCTGGGTTATTTGCTTCGAGCTCCATAACATCCAATCTGAAATTTTTTGTTTAAGTAGTGAATCAGTCAGATGATCGAGATAAGTTTAATGTACAAAAATTACAGTTTGGGATAGTATCGCTTATTAGAGGGGCCATCAATACATCATGTAACCCTTTTAGGAGGTTGGTGATTTGTTACACCAGAGGGGTGGCTCTTCAGTTTAGGTAGTAGGTTGCCGCTCGGCTTTTGGCTTGCAAGCTAGTCGCGTCGCGCATAATTAATCAAGTAGTGATTTTTGCAATGGACAATTAAAAGATTCTGCAACGTTCTCGGGTTGTGCATTTATTTTAACCTCTTCACGCCAGAGTTATCCAGTCGTGACAGCCAATGAAATGCCTCACACGCCACGTTCATCTCTAGCCACCATCGGCCAAACAAGTTGTCTATCAATTTTTAAACAAGTTCGTATCAAATGAATATGTCACTAAAGTCGAACTTTCAAGCTGACACACTTCTATTGGCATTATTGTTTTGTGACATGCAAACGATTTTTAAGATATTGGCTTGACACCAACTCATTTGACTAATTAAATTACTTAGGTACTTATCTGTCAGCAAAAATCTAAATTAACAGTAAATTGCAAATGAACCTGGTTTTGCTGTTTAAAATTAAATGTTTTCTTTTAAAGCGCTTTTGGAATTATTGGTGTCAAATACCCTATTGTCTAGGGCAGAGGCTCCCAAACAATCGAAAGTAATCAAGCCTTGGGTGCCGTGGAAAGTAAACAAGGGCGCCGCGTGAGGCTCCTTTTAACCCGGAAACTTAGGTATCCTATTTAAACTAGCCAGGCTTTAGCTGCAAAGGCGCCGTGACGAAATACTTAGCGGCTAAGTATTTCGCTAAAGGCTAGCCTGTAAGTGCCCCACAACTAAAAAAGTTTGGGAGCCCCTGGGCTAGGGACCAGTCGTTATGAAAACGCATAAAGTCAAGTCCTGACACTGATGTGTACATATACAAGCACTCTTCAACAACATGAGGTTGGCGCTGTAGCGACGGCGTAACTTTGAAACTTATGATGCGCAAGATGATGAGTGATATATGAGTTCAGTCCTCCTGTTTGCGCGGGGCAGGCGAGGTAAAGCTCATCAGAATATAACATGTATCGAAGTAACTCAGTTCCTCACTACGAACAAGGTTGCGTGACACCGTTTACCCCGAGATGTATTAATGGAATGATGTTATTCTCGATATAAATTGGGTAACGCAATTCCCTGTTTTAAGCAGCGTTTCCACCAATAATGTGCGATGATGTGTTTTTCATTAACCAATAGAAACGCTTAATTTACACATCTCATTATCTCTGGTGGAAACAGCTGAGCGGAGCGAGGCCTGACAAATGAAACGTTTTTATTGGTTAGTGAAAAACACATTCCTCGCACGTTATTGGTGGAAACGCTGCTGTAGTGGCCGTAATACCTAAATAATAAATATAAACACTGCTTACGAAAGGATAAGACATGTTATATGATGACAAGCCTTAAGTAAAAAAAGCAACTCAAATAAAATTTAGAAATACTGTGTCTCGACGTATCACTTTGAACTTAGACGCGTTTTTTTTCTCGTTTGCATTTAATAGTTCAACGAAACAAAAATCAAGCTACCAGAATGCTCTTAGAACGTGTATCACCACCATTTTTACACCAAAAAATAATTACAATAGTCGCCATGGATACAATTGGGGAACAATGTGTAAAAACCGTCACATGAAAGTGACTTGAAAATTTACACGTCATGTAATTTTAATCACGTCAAAATGATAAAATGCACCTATTCTGTAATTCAGTTTAAGATATCGGATTAATCAAATGTATTTAGCAGTAGCAGTTTTTGAAAAGCAATGGTTGAGCAGTATTTTACGATGATACCCTTGACACTTTTAATTATAGCTTTTATAGAGCGATGCCAATTAAAAAAAATGTTTGCTGTCCAAATTTTTATTTTAATCGCACCTGCAGACGACAGCATAAGACTGTTTAACATAAAAGTAATCCCCCCCCCCCCCGCGTAACCAGTCGACTTCGAAAATGCGTGCACTGACTACTACGCCAGACCGCGTATCCTAACCTCGTCGTGTTACATTGTGCCTGGCTTACTCCAGATCGGGAGGTGCGTAGACGGCATAGTTCGGCAGTAGAGAGGAGAAGAGTTCGCGTAGAGTTGATTGAGCGGCAGTGCGCGAGTCTCCTTGAGGCCCGAACGTGTAGCCGTAGCGGTTGACGCCTTGGTTTGGCGGCGAGGGGTCTGACGCCACGAGGTTGGTGACCTCTGGCACCGCCTGAAAATGCAACGGCACTATGACAAAACTTTCTGATAGTCACTCTGACAGTAAAGAATGCAATAACCAAAGATGAGTGGCGGTACAGAACAGTTCCTCCGTTATTACTATTTAATGTGGCACAGTCAAATTATATCTTTAAAATACTCGGCCGCTAGCCCCATGTATGAGAACAAAGGAGATTTGACATAATACTAAGATAAAGGCGACAATAGGGACAAGCGTATGCAGCTGTCTCAATTTAGGGAGGTTCGTCATTATCGTGATTAAATTAAAATCAATGTAGATTTGTTTACCCCGTCAACCAGTAGGCTGGACATCGGTTTGATGACGCAGAGATGGCGGATGACCTCGTCAGGCCAACTCCGAAACAGGTTCAGACCCTCGTTCACTAGGACCTTAGCTCGTTCCTGTTAGATAGTAAAATAACTTAATTTAATTTAATCACAAAGCTGTTGTGCAATTTTGGCTCTACTTTGATTTGACCATTCCATAACACCTAGGTAAAGTAATTCTCTGACAAAAAAGTAGGAACAAAAATTTTACCAAACTAACTGATTGCTCCTCTCATCCACTCAAAGGTTGACTGGTAGACATCCCTTAAAGGGATAAGTCCCTCTTTGTACAAGTATCTAAAAGTTTGTCAATTGTATTTTGTTTCTTTTCTTTTGTATCATACATACGTGTATATATACTTATATTTTTCATACGAAACTGTTACAAATTTCTAGCGATTTAAGTCGTAAATTTGACTGTTACGAAGACATGTATCTATCTATTTAAGTATATTTATTGGTTGCCTAGTACGCATAACACAAGCTCTGCTTACTTTGGGACTAGGTGTGAAATTGTCCCGTGACATTTATTTATTTATACAATTATCCGGGATAAAAAAACGCAGTGTCAAACCATCTTTGCACCAAAATTCATCACGATCGGTTGACGTCTTTAAGCGTGAAAGCTAAACAAATAAACATTCTCTCATCCACATTTAATGCCGCATCCACACGTTTGGCAATTATGATAGAATAAGATGGATATGGCCTTTACTTACTCTTACATATGACTGCAACCTGTGCGTTTGTCGGTGTTTGCCAAACGTGTGGACCCAGCATATAATATTAGTTAGGGTTAAAATTAAAACGCTAACCCACCTGGAGCGCGGGATCGGCGTCGTAGCGGTCGGCTAGCGCCTCCGCGTTTTGCTTCAGCCACTCGAAGACCGCCGGCTCGCGCCATTTGGACCACGTGAACTTGGCGTACAGAAATATCAGGTCGTTCAGGTTGCGAGTCATCCTGTAGCATAGATTTTGGTATAAGTACAGTCAGATATTGCTTTATTCTATCTTTTTTATAAATAAAAACATTTTTATGATGAGTCGTTTGCGCGGACGTTCGACCCAATTCCGCGGGAAATCTCCAATATTTCCGGACAGAAAGTACCTTATTTTTATTTTTAGACAATGTTCTCTTAAATAACATATCGTTGCCAAATTTGATCTGAACTGGTTCTGCGGTTTTACCTCGAAGAGGAAACCAACAGACAATAGAACTTCAAGATTGCAATATTTATTAGTATTAATATAGATTATTTTGCATTGTCATCAGTACTAAAATCGCAATCTATTGGACCACTGTAAGCTTGTGAAAAAGTTACTTGTTTACAAGTGAAGCTAGTAATTATTAAGATTCCAAAATTCATCAAAATGTAGAAATAATGTGAACACTTTAAAGTAGTTTTTTTTTAAACTCTGTTATTTTTAGGTTATAAATAGCGAGATAGCTAACCTTTCAGTTGCATTGTTAAACAAGGTGTGCGCTTGCAGTTTTGCGCTGGGAGTCACGTTGGCGCATTCGTAGAGCTTCATCAGAATCGTCGGAAAACGCAGCATTGCATTCTGCAGCAGATCATCTGCCTTGCTCGTATCACCTAGCGCACAAAGAAATAACAAAAATGCAGTAAAAGCAAAAACAAGCCTTTTCATACAAACGCCAACAACGTTTCCCTCCACCCACCCCTCAACCCTATTTTCAGGTACGGTTTTATAACCTATACTGCCATCCAAGAAAAGGGGTGATTTTGTCAAAATTAGACATCAATGATATTGTAATAAGAACCACGGCTCGCGTCTCTACCTATACGAGTATAAACCACTTAAAATTACATAAAGATTCAAACTTGCTCTATGTACAATATGATACAAAATAATTAGATTTTTATTAAATTGATTGTTTTATTTCACTTTTTTTCATATTTCTGTGAAATGGTATATTAAGGGGCTGTTTCACCATCCATTGATTAGTGTTAACTGACGGTTAAGTGTAATGCCATCTCTATTTGTTTTGTTCGAATAGACGGAGACGGCATCACATTTAACCGTCGGTTAACGCTAATCAATGGATGGTGAAACAGTCCCTAAAACTATTAATTTATAACCCATATATATTTAGAATGGGCTAATTAATAGCTTTCATTTAATACCCATATTGTTACAATACAAAATATATATTGTTTACTCCCGTCATATTTTTTTTCGCGGACGCCATAATGAAATGTTATATTTACAGCCTATACAGGTCGATTCACAAAAGCTGGCACGAATGGATGGAATGAGTGAATGAAAGTATCTGTGTGTTATTTTATTACCTATTTGAATAACCTTCACACAAAAATGTGAAAATGTCATGCATCTGTCATTTTCCTATAAAAATGTTTAAGTGACATTAATTTCGGTCAATCCATTCGTGCCAGCTCTTAAGAATCGACCTGTACCCTATGTCACTGACAGTTATGATGACGAATCTAATGATACCTCTTATATTAAATTAAAATCCGTCCAGCCGTATAGGCTAGAGCGAGGATCAAAGAAATGGACATACAATACATACGCCCGAAACACATTACCCTCCTTCTGGCAGTCGGTTATAACATTAACGAATTTTGACCTACTTTCGATATGTTTACGTTTGTTCACTTTGTTTTATTATCTATTTATAATTTCAAAACCTACATACAAAACAAACCTACCTTTTGAGTTCTATTAACGATGTGGTCGTTTTAAGTACCAGTCGTTTTGCTACCAAGTTATTCGGATCTGGGCCTTATGATGATTTGGTCTATTTGACAATGTAGTCGTTATGATATCAACTCCTATTCAGGATTTCATTAAAGTAGTGTATGTTCGGCGTTCTAATCTCACTATATATCTCGAATTACATAGCAGCTACAATATTACCTACCTCCGTGTTTGACAGCGACATGGTAATGTGCCATGGCATACGAGAACTGTATATTGAAGAGGAAGCCAGCATTTCTCTCTTTGGACCAATGGTCGACAGCATCGATGAGCCACTGGTGCTCCCTCGCGCGCAACGCCAGTGTGTCAATGATGAACAGGATCGCCAAGGGGTCTGTAGGGTCCAAGTTTAACAACATCTTGGCCAGCTCTAGGGCGGTGCGATGGCAAGCCCGGTTGGTCAGCAGATGCAAATACTTCAGGATAAGTATGTGAAATGTTCTGTTCTCCATATATGAATATTCCAGTCGAGTTGAAGGCTGAAAATACAAGTAATTTAATAATTTTAGCTGGGCGACTGAGCTCGCTCGGGGTAAAACTCGAAAACACGCATTTTCCCAGAAATAAAACGAAGCCAGATCTATTTTTTGCTCCTGAAATTAACCACATAGCAAATTTTATCACAAATGCTAGTGATGTTTCCTAGATCCCTGAAATAAATACATACAAGAATTACTCATTTAAAGGTATAAGTATATACATATTACTTACATCTGTTAGTTGGAAAGAAGGATGAGCCACAAACTGCATGTAAGCTATAGATTGCTCGATTAGTGTGTTGGCTACGGTGTATTCTTCTATGCGGAACATCATGTCGGCACTCTGGAAAAAAAATGTCCACACTTATTCTGTACCTACATATATGTACGTACAGTCGAGTGCAAAAATAATGGGCTTACCCTAACTCTTAAAAAATATGTACCACAGACTCTTAATCCGACGTAATAATTTGTTGAGTGGTTCGAATAGATACATATTTTTGCACTTGACTGTACGTATATATATGTATATACAGACGAATGTATATGTACCTACGTAAATACGTATATTATAAAAGCTAAAGCAATGGAAGTTAGGCATATTTTTTGAGATAAATACCTACGCTCCAATGGAGCGTTAGGGTTGGCCACTTATTTTTTGTAAAATTGAAAAAAAAATGTTAAGTTCGCGCTGTATCTCAGCTTATTAAACCTTTTATTACAAGCTTTTATTTAACTTGCAATTGTATGTTATTTTATTATGTGTTTTTTATTAAAACGTTTCACCAGAAATGAGCTCAAATTCAAATTTTAATCTTGAATTTCTCGAAGTCCCGGGACGTCCCGGGACTTTGATCGAAGGCTGTCTCGTGTCCCGGGACTTTGAAATTCGCGAGTTTTCCCAAAACCTAGTAATGAATAATGTTTTGCCATCGTATTTTGTCTGAAAAGTTCGTATTTAACTAGCTATCTCAAACTACGAACTTTCCGACAAAATACGATGACAAAACATTATTCAATACATCTGTACTTATACTGTGACGAAATCTGGGAATCCCTTTTCAATAATTGATAATACAATAATGTATTGACATTTTGTATAGGTACTATGGTTTTTAAAACCTAAACAAGAAGGTGGCAAAATTTTCTTCCGCCCGGGCGGCTGATTGATACCCACGATACTTTTAGATACGTACAAATGTATGTATGTATAATGAAGGGTCCACGGAAAGAACATGCCGTCATCTTTTTTTTTATTGAGATTTTAATCTCAAAATGTAGAGCTCGCAAGGAACTATGACTTACCATTGAATTAAAATAATCTGAAAACAATATTTAAAAAAATATTCTACTCGCGTTTTAGATACAATGTGCTGCTAACGATATCGCTATCGGTAATCCAATGATTTATTTACTTAATTATTGTTAAATTTACTTTATACATTAATTAAAATATGTTTACATGAACAATTATTGAATAATGAATACTTACATTACGGCTGTGATTACGGATAATAAAAGAATTTTACAGTTATTATTGAATATTAATATTTTAACATTATTTAATTAGACTGTGTGAGCTAAATTTCCCGGGACCATTCTAAGGTTGTAATCAGTGAAAAAAAAGTCTCAAAATGGCGGTAATTTGTTTTGATTTTGCACGGAGTTCTTAAAGTTGAAAAAAATATTGTAGATTGTTGCACCAAGCAGAAAGTTATTTATTACTGCACCGAGTGCCGATTTGGAGCCCGAGCGTCAGCGAGGACATTAAAAAGCACGAGGGCAATATAAATTACTTATTATCTGCTTTTTTTTTCAACTATTACAGGAATAGTAGACGAAAAAAAAACTCGTGCTACACAATCAATAGGAAAGAAATGTCACTAGCTCTCGATGATTCCATTTTTGTAAGTTTACATTCGCACTCTCAAAAAATGTCCACGGAAAATTCGCAAGGTTCCAGCCAATTTGTTTTTTTTTTCATTTCTTACTTTTTTTTGGCAGTTAGTATATATAGCAGATATTTAGACCCGCGATCTGTCAAATTTCGCCAGGTTGGCGAACCATACACAGAGTTTTTTTTTTATTTATATACGGCTACTTACTATTTTTGGTAGGAATGGTAGCAACAATTTTTTGTACGCAATCTGTAAAATTTCATAAGACCGTCAGATTGACCAACCTAACACTAGATTTTTTTACACTATGCAGGCTAATTTTATAGCACAAGTACTTGTGTTACCTATTTGGTCGTGCGATTAAAAAAAAATCTAAAATCAATACAATAAAGGATTTTTATACATTTTTTCTGCTCTAGAGCAGAAAAGTCCCGTTTTATGCGGGGTATTTAGTGCGGTTATGATGAAATTAAAGCATAGTATGAAGAAAAAGAGTTAATCACTATTTAAACGACAAAGTTTCTGTGAGAATGTGTGACTTTAGTGAATTGAATGATGCAGAAATGTTGATGCTGCCAGAAATAACACAGGCGACAATGGAAGTGAGCAGTAATTTGCTACCTTTAAAATCGTAACATTCAGTTACTGTCCGTTATGCAAGTATTTATCTATACTTATATTATAAAGAGGAAGATTTGGTTTTTGGGATGTTTGTTACGAATTAACTTAAAAAATACTAGCGATTTTAAATAATTCTTTCACTATAGAATGCAAAATTGTTCCAAGGTGCCATAGGTATATTTTTTTTTTACAAAAAAAAATAGGGTTCCGTACTAAAACTTCAATAATGTAACTCAGTGTAAAAAAGTTGCCATGAAACATCTTTCATCGCATGCGCTGTGGAATATTGATGATAGCA